>NC_084596.1:10262909-10362909 GCF_033807715.1 Cololabis saira | reverse complement strand
TCTAAAGACATTTTTTTTTTCATCATTACATTACAACTTTTGGTATTTTTTTGTTTATGCCCAAAAAAGGAATGTTTTGTTGGACATGAGAATAACTGGTGCCAAGTTTTTGTCTTTAAATATGTTTAAAGATATGAAAACATTAAAGTTTTCAGTTATAGTTGCATAAATTGTCTATATTTCATTACTTTATATACTGTCTTGGGGTTACATTTGCATAAAATGCTAAAAACCAAATTCTCAAAAATTTTAAACCAGAATAGACTGAAAATGGAAAAAGTTAAAACGGAATGTGGGAAAAAACCGATTTCATACGTCTCTGTTTCCTCCCTGGATCTGTTTGGTAATTCTGCCCCACATGATGTTTCTGAAAGCAGTTCTATCAGCATTCTGGGAGGTGATTGGTCCTTACAGCATCATTAGCTGCTAATACTTGCTGTTTAATCTCAATATAAAGTAGTATTAATATGTTGCAGAACTACAGTCATATCATTCATGCAACAGCTCAAAAAACTGTTTTAATAACATTAACCCAAATCAATATCGGAATCGGAAAAAAGAGTCCGAGTCCAGAACCGGAGGGCAGACCTTTCAGGGCCCGGGCTCATTTCCTTAGGAACCGGCTGCAGGTTTGGGGGGTAATTCAGCAAAACGCTGAGTTTATGTTCTGTTGCTTTGATATCAAGTGTTTTTGAAGTATGTGGGTACTAATCTGTAGACCTTCTGGTAGGGTTTTTAACCATAAACACAAATGCAGATCGAGTTTTTTCCCACCCTGCAGATATTCAGTGCACAGCAGAGGCATTTTTAGTCCGTTGCCATGGCGATGTCAGCATGCAGCTTGTTGAGATTGGTTTGATCTGAATTCAGGGCTCTCGACCACAAAAAAGGAAATGAACAACCACCTTATCTCCGATCGGGCCGCCGGCACACATAGCAATTTCATTTTTTTATCCACCAGTCTGAGTGATAAACGGCAGTCAGCACCGCCCCCACCCCCAACCCCCTCCAGGTAAAACCACTCCTGGAGACTCCAGCACTCGCCGCTCTCTGTCTGAATCCCAAACAGTCCGGGGACGGAGTCTGAGAGTAATGAGACGGCGCGGCGGGGTTGGGGCTCGTAGGTGTTCGGCTTGCTCCGCGTTTGTGTTGCAGCCCCAGTTCTGTCAGCTCCCATCAGCGGCGAGCCGCCGAGGACCAGAGCGAAATTACAAGAATATCTCTCGCTGGACTTCTCTTTTTTCTCTTCCCGTGGTGCGAGACGTAATCAGCGGCCTGTCAGAAGCGCTCAGAGACGAGTGGGCAGCGCGAGGTGCCCGGGACGAGCCCGACAGGCACGCTCGGTACATTAGAAATGTGTACATTTCTATATATAAGGAATTCAGAGCTGTTGTTTCTGTTTTTTTAGTATTTAGTCTGTGATACTTTCCCATGATCGTGACACTAACCCAGAAGGCTGAAGTGCGTCTCCATCACAGTCGATTAGAGGCTGTCTAGACGGCGTTTGTCCCAGTTCCTCGGTGATTCCGGTGCTGGCTAATGTGCGCCTCGGTCCTCGGTGCCCGTGGCTGTTTTTGGGGTTACTTGGAGTTTAGACTTCGTCCCCTTGTCCTCGTCTGGCCCCTCCGGCCGGCGTTTGCTGACTGCAGGTCTGACCTCTCCGCGTAGCTCTCACCGTCGCCTCTGTTTTGGCGTTAGACAGCGGACACCCGCCACGGACGATTTCGCTCCACCGCTTCGCTGTAGACACGGCGGTGTCAGAGGGGTCGTGGGGATGCGGCGCTCACGGGGTCGGACGGTCAGACAGGAAGGGGTAAACAAGTCTGGGGTGGATGTCGGAGTCTGCAGCTCCGTTACGTAAACAGATGCAGTCCGAAACCGGTTCTTTCTGCAGAGGTCTTTTATACCCCTTTTCCACCAAACTGGTTCCAAGCTGGTTCTGGTTCTGGACCAGTGCAGAGTTTTGAACCAGCTTTCTGTTTCCACTGACAAAGAACCGGCTCCGAGTCAGAAAGTCCGGTTCCAAGGTAGCACCAACTAGGGATGGGCGGTATGGACTAAAAAATGTATCACGATAATTTCTGGCATTTATCCCGATAACGATAAAAATGACGATAAAAAAAAAAAAACAATTTAACTCCACCTTTGTAACTATAAATCTATCACCACATTCAGTCTTTGAAGCCACTAAATCACTGCTCTAAAAGAATACTAAATACTACTAAACTACACCAATTAAATCTTTCTTTCTTTCTTTCTTTCTTTCTTTCTTTCTTTCTTTCTTTCTTTCTTTCTTTCTTTCTTTCTTTCTTTCTTTCTTTCTTTCTTTCTTTCTTTCTTTCTTTCTTCCTTCTTTCTTTCTTTCTTTCTTTCTTTCTTTCTTTCTTTCTTTCTTTCTTCCTTCCTTCTTTCTTCCTTCCTTCTTTTTTCTCTTCCTTCCTTCTTTCCTCCTGCTCTCTCCTTCCTTCCTTCCTTCCTTCCTTCCTTCCTTCCTTCACATACGTTGTGCGTGGATTTAACACAGAACCATAAATCAGCTTTACACAAAAACATCATCAACGGGAATTTATTTACCGTGAGATACAAATTCTTACCGTGAGGAATTTTTTTGACGGTTTATCGTGAACGGTAAAATATCACCCATTCCTATTCTGGAGCAGTGCTGAGTTTGGAACCAGGCTTTCTGTTTCCACTGACAAAGAACCGGCTCCGAGTCAGAAAGTCCGGTTCCAAGGTAGCACCAACTTTTTGCTGGTCTAGAGCAGGGGTCGGCAACCCAAAATGTTTTAGAGCCATATTGGACGAAAACCACAAAAAACAAATATATCTGGAGCCGCAAAAAATGAAAAGTCTTGTATAAGCCTTAGAATGAAGACAACACATGCTGCATGTTTCTATATTAGTTCTATATAGCTACTAATGTCTTTCCACATGACTCTTTTTGTTACGTGAATCTATGGAAGAGTATTAGGGCCAGGCAGGAGAAAAATAGAATAATATTTTAGAGGAGGAAGATTTTTTTTTCATTAGGCACTTCGATAAAAAAGTAGAAATGTCGAGATAAAAGTCGAAATGTCAAGAAAAAAGTCGAAATGTTGAGAAAAAAGTCAAAATGTCGAGATTAAAAGGGAAAGGAAAAGGGAAGAAAAAAAGAGAAAAAAAGAAGAAAAAAGGAAAAAAAGAAGAAGAAATAAAGAAAAAAAGAAGAAAAAAAAATAAGAAAAAAAGAGGAAAAAAGGCAAAAAAAGGAAAAAAGAGGAAAAAAGAAGAAAAAAAAGAAGAAAAAAGGAAAAAAAGGAAAAAAGAGGAAAAAATAAGAAATAAAGGAAAAAAAGAAGAAAAAAAAAAAAAGGTTGAACATTTTTGAAAAAGCTCCAGGAGCCACTAGGGCGGCGCTAAAGAGCCGCATGCGGCTCTAGAGCCGCGGGTTGCCGAGCCCTGGTCTAGAGGAAAAAACTGCTTACATAAGCGGAGTGGGCGGAGTTATTAAGACCAACGGCAACAGCAAGACTGGGAGACGGAGACATTTTCAAATAAGAACCGACCGCGAGGTCGTCCGTAGTTGGTGCTATACGCAAACGCAGTGACGTATCTGATGTTTGCATAATTACGTAATGACGTGGCTCCCCTTAGCACCCGAGCTATGGAAAAGCAAACCGGTTCTCAGCTGGTTCCTAGTTGGACGAGTTGTGAACCAGAAGCAGCCCTGGAACTGGTTTGGTGGAAAAGGGGTATCAGCCTCGTTTCCGGTGCCTTAATCTCTCCTCTTCACTGTCACACCGGAGGTGGTACAGAGGTGGAACGCAGGCATCACATGACTCAGGTGAAGCTCATTCATCGGACATTTTTGTCCCCATTCTTTAAATCCTGTGGTTCACTCTTGAGCTTGTGGGACTAAGTGACACCTGGTGGCGCACTTGCAGATTACAGCCAACTAAATAGCTGATCCCACACCCTATTGATGCTGCTTATCTGATCAAAACCCAGATTCTTAAAGCCTCCTTTACTTTACTCTATGTAGCAACGAGAGCGTTATTAGACTGATAAAAGCCTTCTTTTCAAACATTTCCACTTGGTTCAGTTTGTTTTCACACAGGAAGAGATACGATCCTGAAATCTAAATGTGCCACTTGTAAATTTAAAAAAGTGGTAAATACAGGAAGGAGTTACTGTGTTATGGAAAATACCGATGTGCTGCTGGTTTTATCACGGGGTAAACCCTCGTGGGTTGGTTGTCATCGTGGCTTTTCTTAATATGGCTCATAATCATCACTCTTACCAAATGGGGGGACTCCTGAATGAGTCAGTCAGTCGGTCTGCACCTTTTCCACACCAGATAAAACCAACTGCACCAGCCTGTTTTAAAGCAGCACCAAGGAACTCTGCAGTGTCTGGCTCATGGGATCCCCAACAGACGTGACAGTGACGTTGCTTTCCCAGATTGTTCTGCAGTTATTTCCCTGAGTCTCTTAGTCAGCTCTGCAGTGACGTCCGCTGTGGCTCAAGGAGCTAATTTAATGGCTGTTACAGGTACGACACAGCGCCGTAAAGCTGTGGCTGTTTTCACGAGAGACGTCTGAGATGGGAGTTCAAACACGCTTGAGGGTCGGGAGGCTGTAAAAGTAATCAAAGATTCCTTCAAAAGCAACTGGAACTGGTATTAAAACAAAACAAGTCTCTTCTCCGCACCTTCTAAACCAGGGGTGTCAAATGTGCGGAGAAGTTTCCAACGCAAAAAAACGAAATATTGATTTACTAAAAAGGAAGGCATAAATAATTGCCATGAATCGCAGCATATCCGATAATATATTTCTTCTACAAATCCATCGTTATTCCACAAATAGAGCAGTTTTCGACATTTTTTTTGTTTTCTAGAATGCATTTACCGATTTTATTTCTTTGTATACAGTCGTTTATTTTTATAAACTGACTACTATTATATATTTTTTAGCAGGAAAAATATCACTGCTAAAAAAGATGATAGAAGATATTTATTCTGAGAATTTCAGAAAAAAAAAGTGCTGACTTTTTCGGCACACTGGCGTAAATATCCGCGCCAATTTTTTTAAATAAATACACTTAATTGTACTGTAAAAATCTCTAAATCACAAAGAAACACTCTCGGTTGTATTAAGAAAGATTTTGCTTTAAATTAAATTTCCTATAAAAAATCTAAATATAAAAAAAAACATACTTGTTTCTATTTATCTTTGTAAAATGATATTAAAAGTATCTTACATAATTTGAAAAAAACGAGAAATTTCAAGAAAAGTTCCTGAAGAAATATATTTTACATAATTAGAGTGTAAACAAAGTGCATATTTCCTTTAAAATTAACTAAACTGATATTGGATTAGATAACAATAGTAAAAAAAAAAAAAATTAGAAAAAAAAATGTGCAACGTTTTTGTTATTTTGAGCGTGCGAGAAAGAAATTGGTCAAATCCGGCCCCGCCAAGCAAAATGAGTTTGACACCCCTGCTCTAAACTGAAGCTTGTGGGTGTGAAAGGGCCCGAGAACCGGATGTCGCAATTGCCATCTTGTTATTTTTGCAGCCAGAGCACGAGAGTGATGCATAATAAGTGATTAGACATAAATATGTACCTAACGTGTGTGTAATCTCAGGCCTGGTTGACCCCGACCCGCCCTGTGGTATTAACATGCTCCCTGGTGAGTCACACGCTGACGCCGGGCGATCCGGGTCGGCCTGAACCGTCGTGCTATTAGACGTCAGGCCGATGCCCCGGGCCATTCCTCGCTGATGCATCGCCGTACTCAGAGAGCCCCGTGTCTGGTGCCATTTTAAGGTCACAGCAATAATTTCTTTTCTTCGGTGAGTGCTCTGCTGGAAACCGCTCAGGTCATCCCCGCAGGGGACAAATCTGGGAAGAGAATGAAAAACTCTCTTGCACTTTAACTCCTAACGGAGCAGTTAAGGGGCTTTAGTGACATCTACTGGTGCAGCAGCAGATTACACCCAATTTAACATCAACAATTTAGCATCACCGGCATTAGGGCTGGGCGATATGGACTAAAAGTCATATCTCGATATTTTCTAGCTGAATGGCGATACTCGATATATATCGATATTTTTTCTGTGCCTTAATTGGGGTTTCCCCCAAAGCATTATAGCATAGCATCTCTGTTAGCTTCATTTTTTTTTTTGAGGCAAACCTTTAAAAAAACTGTCAGTTTTAATACAAAGCCTCGTGCCAAATGTCACACAGGTTCCTTTATTAACAGAGGTCTGCACAATATCAAAATGTATAAAACAAATGAAATAAAAATAAACTTGAATAAAATAAAACAAATATCCCTTTCCTGCATAACAATTAAATTAAAATACACTGTGCAATGTAGACAGTAACAGGCATACTTTTCCACTGAGGTTGACAGTTGTGCAAATGACAAAAAATTTCTGCAAATCTCAAATAAAACATTCAAGTAAATTTGTCCCAAAATAAGCTATATCAAAATCAAAAAAAAAAAATGTAATTTTTTCGATATAAACGATATTGTCTCGTACCATATCGCGTTTGAAAATATATCGATATATATTAAAATCTCGATATATCGCCCATCCCTAACCGGCATCTGGGTCAAGTCATCAAGAAACACAACATACAGTACTATTGTTATGCAGACGACACTCAGTTCTATGTTCCATTAAGAGCCACCGATCAGAGCAGTCTCACCCAACTCACCGTCTGTCTTTTCTCAAATTAAACGATGATAAAACAGAAATTATTTTATTTGCCACTCCCAAATCCTCCAGCCAGATAGCTGACAATCTCGTTTTATTTGACTCCGGCCTTTGTTTTAATTAACAAATTAAGAAAGTTGTCCAGTCATGTTTTTACCAGCTGAAGTTGATTTCCAAAATCAAATCTTTTTTTATCTCCTGATAATCTCCACAAAGTTGTCCATGCTTTTATTTAGTTATTTAGTCTCGCCTGGATTATTGTAACGCCCTTTACACCGGTATTTCTCAATCATCACTCCACCGCCTTCAATTGGTACAAAATGCCACTGCTCGTCTGATCACTGCCTCAAGAAAATCTGAACATATCACTCCAATTCTGTCGTCCCTTCACTGGCTTCCTGTTCAATATCGCATTGATTTTGAAATTCTATTGCTGACTTTTAAGGGCCTAAATAACCAAGCCCCTAGTTATTTTAATGAACTTTTGGTGTGAATATTGTTATTAATTTGAGATCTTGGTTATTGCTGTCTCTGTAACTTTGTTAAGAAAGGTGCTATATAAATAAAGTTGATTATTATTATTATTATTATTATTATTATTATTATTATTATTATTATTATTATTATTATTATTATTATTATTATTATTATTATCGTGCTAAACCTGACTAATCAGTCAGGCTCCAGCTTCAACACACTAAACTCAGGCTATTCAGGTTACGCCCCTAATGAACCTCCTTCATTTACATGGAATGATCAATGTTTGGTTCACGCAGGTTTGGGTTTAACGCCTGTGCAGGCCGGTCTTTAAAAAGGTGGAGAAGTTGTCGGAGTATTTGCGATCATTTAGGAAAGGAAAGATTTTTCTGTCTTAGGATGTTTCCGTCAGTCTGCAGAGTTTAAACCGCACATAATCCACATTCAACGGTTGCTGTCAGTGGATGTTCTGAGTGTGGGCTGAGGCCACATTTACAAAAACAAATATTTCCCCCTCTACGTTTTGAAAAATACCGTCATTTACACGAACCTGCATAAATATCTGTTAAGGTGCTATGAGCAGCCAAACCTACAGGGGGCAGTGTAACAAGAAGATAAAGTCATGCTAGCCAATCAGAATCCTGGAAAAAAACATCAACAAATGACACGAACTTCCAGTTACTTCCAAGACGAGAGTCTTTCGTTTGGAGTGATAAAACAAGTAAAATACAAGAAAATATTGAGGGTGGCCAAACAAATTGTAAACACAGGTCGCACACATGATGCTGGTGACGTTCTGAAACCTAAATGTCCGTTTCTCTGTTTACAAGCAAACGTGAAGACAAAGTTTTTGCAAATCTCCCCTTTGAAATGATAGTTTTTGGTGACTTTGAGCTTCGTTTTTGTGTAAACGAACGTCCAAAACGCATGAAAACACCAGTTTTTGTTACTTGTAAACGGGGCCTGAGACTAAATTGTCACTCGTGATGCAGATTCTGTGTGTGAGCTGCAAGATATTCATGCAGAAATCATGAAAGCAATAGAAAACTTGCAGCAAATACAGGTATAACTGCAGCATGGGATGTGTGGTTTTATTATGGATTACAGCTTTAAAACAATTAGATATGCTGGTGGCAGGAAATTAAGGACAGATTTTTCCAGAAGAGGAAAAATGCAAACTGCAGCCCACATGCCTGACGCCGCGTGGGCAGCAGCCGCTCGCAACGAGCTGCTTTCGTGCTCATCGCCTGCCGCCGAGCTCCTGAGCTCATTTCAACAGATGAGGAAACCTTTCTTTGCTGTCCTGCAGCTGATTTACGGTCGGCTTTCAGCGATGATTCCAGGGACGGTTCCTCACATTTTCCTGCGCTCTCACATCCAGCCGCTACAGCGAATAATAAACAGCACAGTAAAGTCCCCGGGAAGCAGGGAGGTTAATATCACCTCCTCCGGGCTCGGAGGAAGGATTTGTATAGAACGCAGCTTGAATCTCACCTTTGATTGATTGAACTACCTTTCAAGTCTTGCAAGTGTCCAGACGTATGAAAACTGGAGGCTGTCAGACATTTTGTCATGTGACGACTATCGAATCTCCTTCTGCCCTTTGAGGCTGCAGTGATTCATGCTGGATGTCTTTATTGCAGAAACTAAACTTTAGTTGTGGGTAGGGCTGGGCGATATGGACCAAAAGTCATATCTCGATATTTTCTAGCTAAATGGCGATACTCAATATATATCGATATTTTTTCTGTGCCATAATTGGGGTTTCCCCCAAAGCATTATAGCATAGCATCTCTGTTAGCTTCATTTTTTTCTGAGGCAAACCCTTAAAAAAACAGTCAGTTTTAATACAAAGCCTCGTACCAAATGTCACACAGGTTCCTTTATTAACAGAGGTCTGCACAATATGTATAAAACAAATTAAATAGAAATAAACTGCCTGAATATATAGAATAAAAATGCTTCTTGAATAAAATAAAACAAATATCCCTTTCCTGCATAACAATTACATTAAAATACACTGTGCAATTAATACAATGTAGACAGTAACAGGCAGACTTTTCCACTGAAGTTGACTGTTGTGCAAATAACAAAACATTTGTGCAAATCTCAAATAAAACATTCAAGTCAATTTGTCACAAAATAAGCTATATCAAAATCATTAAAAAAAAAAAAATCAAAAAAAGAAAAATCGATATAAACGATATTGTCTCGTACCATATCGCGTTTGAAAATATATCGATATATATTAAAATCTCGATATATATCGCCCAGCCCTAGTTGTGGGTAAGTAACTTTCACCGTGAGGTGATGCAGGTGGAAGATGACTTGCCCCCATTTTTATTTTCTTGGTGGTCACAGCTTCAGGATAAAGGAGGGTTTACTTTTGGTTCATGGCACAAAAAATGTTAAAAGCCAAAGTTTTGATGCAACACGAGTCTTCATCAGGCAAAAACTGAAGAATGGGAGACTCGCACGTAGATGTATACAGGGTTCGATCGGGGTGTGTGGATCTCTTACCCCTTTTCCCACAAACCACCGGTTTGTGATCACCTGACCAACTTCCAGTTAATACCCCAAATGAATTATTATACTGAAAAATAAGTTTACTGAACTTCAACCTCTGGAAAAATGTATATCTGCCATACCTTTTGAAGAAAGAAAGTTTAACAAAAAATAAATGTTTGCATTATTTTTGTGGACATGACAATGAAAGATGGTCCACAAAGCAATATTAGCTTAAGTTTTGTTTCACTGAGAAGACAAAACACAGCTATATTTTGATTAGTTACTGGTCAATCTGGTTATCCTCCATCATCAACCGGGCTGAAATTTGCGCTGAAACCCTGAAGAGAGGCCGCACCATCTTACTTCGTAGTTTATTTTGCACTTCATCGCAGCAGCTAGTTCAAGAGTTAGTGGGAACAAAAACCCTCTAAAATCTTAACATTTTAGATTACTTTATTTTTTAAGGCTTAACATTGTTTAAAACTTGCATCCATCCCCCCCGAACGTCCATCCTCCTGCCTCTCAGCGACCCCCGCTCTCACAGACTAACGTCTGACCGGACGGCAGTATCTGCAGCTCAGTGAAGGGATTAAGGTAAAACATGTGCAGAGGTTTGGTTTAAGAGGCCACCCGTTGCAATTAGTTGCAAAACGACGTGTGATTTACTGCCGTGATTCGCTGCGACGAGCCGTGGCGCCGCGGTGCTTGGAAGTAGCTGCTGCCGGCGGATGACCGGAGAGGAGGGGCTCAGTCTGAGCAGCATCAGTGGACAAACCTGGATCTGTGAGCTTGACAAGACGTAAGTGTCCTGTGATTTATGACAACACACCATACCTGAAGCCTGGACAGCCACGGCTCAATTTAACCCCGGATGATAAGGTTTCATCTCTCTAGAACCGGAAACCACAGTCTCATGGAGGTTCAGGAGATTTATGGATTCGTGTCCAGAAACGAAAGAAGAGTTTGAGAGACAGGTGGGGTAAACTCTGGAGACTGAAGAGTATTTGTGCCTGTAACCTTATTTTCATACCATGTGGAATATTTAATGAACTAAGGATGGAAATTGTTCAGAATTTACAGATTCTAGTTCCATTATCGATATCGCTTACCAATTCGGTTCCTTATCGATCCTCTAATCAATTCTCATAAAGTTGTATACAGTACTAGTGCTGGGCGGTATACCGGTTCATACCGAGTACCGGTGTTTATTTTTCTTATGATATTAATTTTTCATATACCGTAATACCGGTGAGTATTTACAGTAGCGTACACAACGTTGGGAACGCGGCGTGGCGCTACGTTCCGCCGCGCGCTGGACACTGTTTGTGAGGGGACTGTTAAGCAGTAGTGATGCACCGATTGTTCGGTAACCGAAATTGTTCGGCCGAAAATGGCAAAAAAACCACTTTCAGTGTTCGGTGGAATAAGTGGGAAAAAAACGAACAATTAATAACGGCGTTGTAATATAAGGAAATAGACTTGCCGCTCCCATATTGGTTGCGCACCACGAACATAAATCGTTGGCCAACCAAAAAGTAACCACATAAGAATTTTACCAACATTCACCAGGAGGTGGAACCAAAACAACATAATGCTGGGAAATTCAAAAATGTTCAGTTTTTTATGTTCAATAAATATTTTCTACCTTTTTTCTTTGAAAAGCATGCCTAAATCAAATTTATTTGATTTGATTTGACAGTAAAATAGGCCATTCTAAGCCAATTTACTGCAGCAATTCCTTTCCAAATCATTAGAAAATGTGGTTAACACCCAGTTGTGCATGAAAAAAAAAATACCGTGATATACCGTGAAACCGATATAATTTTGAAAAATACCGTGATATAAATTTTTGGTCATACCGCCCAGCACTACAACTATTAATTTCAAGCATGCACCAATATTTTGCACTCAACCTCCTTCAAATCAAAGCTAGCTCAAACTGAAAAACAGGAACCTTTTGAAATGAACATTGTGACATAAATACAATCGCAATGATAGACTTACACCGATGCTCCTGCAGGACTACGGTTCGCTGCAGTTCCTCGACTGACCACTAGAGGGCTAGGCTGCAAAGTGAGTCAATCTCCATTGACCTCCATGTTACAATGTCCCACTTATAGCAGAAATAACAGATTAGATTTATTTCTAATATTGGGGATTGTTTGGCAGTCGGCTCAGCCAATCGTAAGTTGTTATCACTTTATTATCTTTAATTATCGCGCTACCGCCCTTTGCGAAGCAACTACCTAACTAGTCTACAGTTGCACCCGGTCCAGTATCGTCCTTTTTAGTGACATATAACCAAACTTTGGGGATTGGTTCTCGATTTCCATCCCTATAATGAACATTTTGTTTTTTTTTATATAAATAACCAATATGAAAACTGGTGTTATTTAAAGAAAAATTACCTCCCTTTGAAGATAATGAGCTAAAAACATGCAACTTAAAGCACTTTATAGCTATTTCCCATCAGAATTTGTCGCTCCATTCCCAGAACTTTCTGGGAAACATCACTTGGCTCCAGCCTGCTTTGAAAAAACCCTCCTCTGCTCAGCAGCTCGGCCCTGCAGAGATATTGATTGATGTCGGACCATTTCTGGCTGCGGCTCGAAGCCGGGGACCTCGGGGACCGGTGCAGACAGATGGAAGGAAGGGAGGATGGTGGTGTGGGATGCTGGGAGAGCAGAGCTGCGAGTGGTGGGCTTAAAGCTGCAGTGCTATTGATTGACACAAGAGATAGAGGCCCACGAAGCCGAGCTGACAGCGAGACAAAGAGAAAACCATCCTCAGGTGGCTCTGATGACTAAATGGAACCGAGATCCCTATCTGACGCGGTCTCGCCGGCATTGGGCGCTGTTCCAGGAAGTAGACAGGCATTAATTACATTTAATAACCCATCTCAGGAGTGATTTATTATCTGTGTCTCTCCGTACGAGGTTCCAGCACTGTTCTTCACGGTCGCTGGTTGGGGAAAGATCCACGGTTTTAAAACTTTCCCTGGACAAAGAAAAGTGCCACAATAGTCGAGTTTGCTGCCACTAAAGCTTGATTGGACCAAAGTGAGCTTATGAGCACATTAAAGATCTGTGTTTTGCTATAAAAGCACGCGTTTGACAAACATATCAAGTTTCAATAAAGGCAAACAAATGCACGAAACCGTCGGGACAAAACCAGACTTGAATAGAGGAACCAAAGCCATTCAAGGAAAAGTAATATAGTGTTTGCGGTGAGATGCTTTGACTTCATTTTAGATATAAATGTGGAAACATAAAGAGCCCAGATCTCAAGCCAAGGTCTCCGAGTTGTAGATTCATTCATCCAAACGCCCGTCTTTGTTGAGTCTATGAAGGTTTTATCTGTATTGTTGGAACTTCTGCAGAGGTATTGATCCAGATAACAACAGTGGCTTCAACTTCATCATTTGGTTGCTTAGATACGACTTACTTAATGTAGAATGTGAAAAATCTGCGTTTAATTAAAGTAGATGTCATCCAGTGGTTTTGGACGTAGTTGATGAAATGGGAGGTCGCCATTTTCTTGGCTTTATTTGCTACACTTTTATTTAAAACATGAACGACGGTCCGTCTTTGGTTCCTACAACAGTTCAGCTTCAACCTTGTAAAAAAAGGGGAGATTACACACCTTTTAGTAATGTGCCTAAGTACCTAAGTGCAACTTATATCGATCTGATCTCCAATGCATATTGACGTATGAAGACAAATTCGACATGTTTTGAACGACCGATCTTTTTTTTCTTCTTTTTTCCTTTATTTCGTCTTTTTTTCCCTTTTTTTCCTCTTTTTTTCTTCCTTTTTCCTTTCCTTTTTAATCTCAACATTTCGACTTTTTTCTCGAAATTTTTACTATTTCCTCAACATTTCAACTTTTTTCTCAACATTTCGACTTTTTTCTCAAGATTGTACTTCAACATTAATGTTGACATTTCGACTTTTTTGTCGAAATTTAACTTTTTTCTCGACATTTCGACTTTTTTCTCGAAGTGCATATTGAAAAAAAAAATCTTCCCCCAGTTATAACTAATATAGATACATGCAGCATGTGTTGCCTTCATTCTAAGGCTTATACAAGACTTTTCATTTTTTGCGGCTCCAGATATATTTGTTTTTTGTGTTTTTGGTCCAATATGGCTCTTTCAACATTTTTGGTTGCCGACCCCTGCTCTACGGTGAGCAGATGTCCGTTTGAGAGAGGGAGAGTATCCGGCGAGACGAGAGTCCGGAGAGAAGGGAATACGTACGTACCAGCCGTCCTCCAGCATCAGCACGACCTCAGCGGTTTGATGCCGTACCAGTTGTGTGCCACTAGAACCAGTAGAGGAGGAAGTGAACAGAGGTGGATGAATGGGACCATGGATGGGGAGGTGATGGCAGTTTGGTTTGTATAACCAGCTTATGGTGGCACTCAGAGGAAGGGGGGGCACTGATGTCTGAAAGGAGTTGGAACCTGGATCAGAAGGTTTAGGGTGTTAGTGATGGGGGCTACGCCTCACCAGGACACGTCTTCTCTACCGTTCTCTGATGGTTTCAGCGCAATGCTGATGTTGACTTCTGCGATGTTTAATGCAGCTTTAATTGTCTGAGATACGCTGCTGTGAATAATTCACTGTATCACTTAGCGTAATTTGTGAACATCGGCAGTACGCAAAGCTTTCAATAACATAATAAGCATTCAATACAATAAACAACATGTGCAATCTGCCTATCTCAAAAAAATCCTACCTGCTTTTTTTGCAGTTTTTCTTTCTTTCCCGTACTGCACTACTTTTTCTTTTTCATTCCAATGTATATACTGTTTATATTTTGTAATTATATATTTTTTACTTTTTTACCCTTTCCCTGCATGTGTGTGTTACTGCTGCACAAAGTGAATTTCCCCATTGAGGGAGAACTAAAGGACAATCTTATCTTATCTTATCTTATCTTATCTTATCTTATCTTATCTTATCTTATTCATTGGTATACAGTAAGTTGGGGCTGCACGATTATGGCCAAGATGATAATCACGATTATTTTGATCAATATTGTGATCACAATTATTTATCATGATTATTTATCACGATTATTCAATGAGTTTAGTCCAAAACATGTTTTATTGCAACGTCATGTAAACATATCACATCTGTATGCTACATTACTGCTAACTGCAACCTTTTATTTATTCTTTAGTACATTCATTAAAAGAAAAAACAAAACAGGTCAAGATAATTACAACAAATCTCTTTCCTTTAATGAAAGGGAACAGAAAGAAGACTAAAGAAGACGCCCTTTATTCAAGTTGCAGACAGGAAGGGGTTATTATCTGTTTCTTCTGAAGCAACCAAAGTGCTGTACTAAAAACAGCTGAATAAAAGGCATATATTAAAAAGATAAAATAAATAAAATAAGATGGGTACAAAATACGAGAATACAAGGCAATAAAAAATAAGAGTAAAAGAATTAAAAATTAGAATCCGTTTGAAATAACATTTTGCCAGAATCCCCTAAAACTATTCAAAAGTGAGAGAAAAAGTGCATTTTTAAAGCTGATTTAAAAACCTCAAGTGATCGTGCAGATCTAACATGAAACGAGCCTCGGGGGCTCCGTCACCTTTGGCTTTCGGTCGTGTTTTGTGGGCGACCAGCAGCAGCTGATTGGAGGATCTCAATGACCCGGCAGGCTCAGTCAGATAATGGGGGGCTAGTCCATTAAGAGCTGTAAAAACAATCAATAAAATGTTAAAAGTCTATTATAAAAGCAACAGGGAGCCACTGATACAGATATTCCCATAATTCCCTGTGTGGATGCTGTTGATCCATGATTTCAGAGTTCCTCGTCCCTTTACTGACGCTGAGCAGCTGTTCGGCATAATTAACTTTTCTTTTGTCTGGGGGCTTAAAGCAGGACAGAAAATGTGTTCAAACAATGCACAGAGCAAAGTTTCTGCACGTGTGATCATGCAAACAAAAGCTGAGCACACAGACATGAGTTCTTCTTATTAAAAACAGCAACTAAGACCATTGTTCATTGGCTTATTCAAGTCTGTTTTAACAATGGCGTGAAACCTGCGGTGTGTTAAAAGTGAGCCGTACGGCACATTTAACATATTTCTGCAGTAGCGTCCGTGTTCGGGATGTTCACTTATACGGCAAGCTGTTTTAACATTCAATGGCTAAGTTTGACTATGTGGAATTAACATTGCAGATTTCTACAACTGCATTTTGACTAGTCGTAATTACATTGTGACTAGTCAGAATTTTCATTCAAGATATCTGTAATTACATTTTGGCTAGGCAGAATGGAAGTTAAAGATATCTCCAATTTGAGATATCTCTAATTAAAATTAATTTCAAGATATCTATAACTTACATCATTGATTGTTGGTTTTCTGTTTGAGTGAAAATAAAATAAAAATTTGATCAAAAAAAAAAAGATATCTATAACTTGAATATAGATATCTACAATTAAATTATGACTAGTGATGCACCGAAATGAAAATTTGTGGCCGAAACCGAAAATAATAATAAACACTTGGCCGAATACCGAACAATACCGAACATGGTTCTTCGCAGTTTTTCATTTATTTTGCCAATTTTTTCACCATTGCATGAATCAAATAAATTTGATTTAGGCATGCTTTTCAAAGAAAAAAATCTTTTACAAAATTACAAGGTAGAAAATCATTATTGAACATAAAAAACTGAACATGTTTTAATTTCCCAGCATTATGTTGTTTTGGTTCCACCTCCTGGTGAATGTTAGGTAAAATTCTTATGTGGTTACTTTTTGGTTGGCCAACGATTTATGTTTGTGGTGCAACCGTTACGGGAGCGGCCAGTCTATTTCCTTATATTACAACGCCGTTATTAATTGTTCGTTTTTTTTCCCACTTATTCCACCGAACACCGAAAGTGTTTTTTTGCCATTTTTGGCCGAACAATTTCGGTTACCGAACAATCGGGGCATCACTAATTATGACTATCCGTAATTCCAGTTTGAGATATCTAGAACGTCATTTTGACTAGTCATAATTCCAGTTCAAGATATCTACAACTTCGTTCTGACTAGTCAAAACTTAATTTAAAATATCCAAAAAGGACGATGTAGATATCTTGAATTGAGGGGAATTAAAGATATCTCAACCTGGAATTATGACTAGTCAGAATTAAATTGTAGATAGAATGACGTTGTAGATATCTTAAATGATAATTGTGGATAGGAAGAATGTAATTGTAGATATCTGAAATGATCTTTTTGACTAGGAAGAATTTAATTGTGGATATCTGCAACATATATCCAGTCTAGCTGTTAAATATAAAAACGGCTTGCCATACACTTACGTGCAGTACTCCAGTTCTAAAAAGAAATCAGGGGGGATGGTGGATTTTATCATATGGGGACAGATAATTTGTGCTGATTACAAATAATATAATATATTACAAATAATAGCAGTGACCAAAACACCTGCAGAAATACTGTAGGAATGACATAGCAGCAGTTAAATGCAGCCTTCTGTAAGCTTTAAATATCCACTGGGCTTACATCAAATACATCAAAACACAACAATAAAAAACACTTTTCTGAACTTATCAATATGACTCTGTCCTTCACAGGATAAGTAAAATGGATCACTGCAAAAACTCAAAATCCTAACGAAAATATTTGTCTTATTTCTAGTTAAAATGTCTCATTTTAGTAAAAAAAAATCTCATTACACTTAAAATAAGACTCATCACTGGAAAAAAAAAACAATTTCCACCTGTTTCAAGTAGATTTTCACAAAATGTGCCAGTGGAACAAGATTTTTTTGCTTGTAATGAGAAGATAAATCTTGTCCCACTGGCAGATTTTCCTACTTATTTCAAGTGAAAATGTACTTGAAACAGGTGAAAATAGTCAAATAAGTTATTTTTCTGGTGATGACTCTAAATGTTGAAATAGCAGTAAAACCACATTCATTGATGAAATGACATAAGGGATGGAAAGGGGGGATGGCAGTTTTACAGGGGGGATGATTTGGACCGTTTTTATTTCAGGGGGGATGCCATCCCCCTCATCCCCCCTCATCCTCCCTCAACTCCAGTACTGCTGACGTGACAATAGCACCACAGGTGCGTTTGTCCTGCAGGTTGCTGGAGAGGATGGGCGTGTACATCGAGCTGCACAGCAGTTTCTCTCCAGCCCTGAACCTTAAACATGCCCAGCCCGCCGGGCTCATTTAAATTCTGCTGCGGCCGTGATGAAAGATGCAGAGGCGAGATCCCGCTTCCTTTGAAAGCACACACAAACCCAGCGCTTGATAGCTTGTGAAGTCTCCTGTCTTAACAGCATGCAGGGAGAGGGGGTGGGGGTGCGATTGGCAGGAGCCTGTAATGGGCTGGAAGATAGAGCCGGCTGTCACAACAGTTTGGGCAGAGTGTCTTCAAAATGACGGAGAGGACTAATACAGCCATCCTGCAGCGTCTCCAGCTCTGCTAAGGGTCCATTTTAAGCTTTGTGGTTTATGAGGCGTGTTTTATTACTATTTATCTTGCATGTACGATATATACAAGCCCACTCAAAATGGCCACCTTGAGAACTGGCCCAAAGAAAACGTGCATCATGCAAACAAAAACTGCATTTAAAATGTAGGAATAAAGGCAAGGCAAGTTTATTTGTTTAGCACAATTCAACACAAGGTAATTCAAAGTGTTTTAGAATAGAATAGAATAGAATAGAATAGAATAGAATAGAATAGAATAGAATAGAATAGAAGACTTTATTGATCTCCCAGAGGAGAAATTCAATCGTGCAGCAGCCAAACACACACACGCTCAACGTTTTATACAAAAAATTTAAATAGAAATAACCAATAAAAAGCTAAATGATAAAAAAAGAGCAATATAAAATGTAGAAAAATGAGTAATGTACAAGAGAAAAAATAGTAAACACAAAAAAACGGATAACGTTTACATGTAATATTTTACATGTGCAAAAATACATCATCATTAAAAGCGGCAAATCACAATTAAACAGTAAATAACAAATAAAATAAAATAAAATGATAAGAAAAGAGTTAAAATAATAAAAAGCAAGTTGTTAAAAAGTAAGGGCAGTAGAGTCCAGCAGGTATTATCATCTTACAATGGCAATTATTACGTTTCTATACGGTCAAAACGTACAAAGACCGGGTCAAATACAGTATTACAAACGTAATCTGTAACAATTTGTACGGTGAATTAAACCAATTTGATAATTCTGACTTGTCTGGCTAAAGAGAAATTAAAGTCTGATGAGCATTTCTGTGATTAACTCTTACCACCAAGCTCATAAAAGTGAAAATCAAAGATCGGTATGAAGTGAAAACAGTCAGTGATGCTGCATGAGATGCCCCAGAAAACCTCGCCTCACTATCACCGAAGGATAATTTTCCATGAAAAATTGAGGAAAGAAATTGGACTTTGCATTAAAGTGACTGTTTTATGGAGATGAATGAACACACTGCAGGCTAATTTACATCCTCGTGCCCTTGCAGTTGATGCACTTCACAGTCACACAGTAATAAAACATTAGAGTTGGGATGGAAGCCTGAATGCAACCTACCCAGGAAGCTTCTGAATCATAATCATAATGAATCTCTTACGCTGCAAAAACAAGAAATAAGCCTAATAGCCCTAAATGGTCAAAATTGTTTCATTTTAAGGAAAGTTTTTTGAATAGGATTCTTAAAAGTAGCCGTTTTTGCCGTGTATGTGGGGTGTAGCCATTATCAGAGCTTACTTACAGCTTTATGCTACACATTTCAGAAGATGATGAATACGGTGCAAAAACTTTTTATCTGTCCTGTTTTTAAGGAGATTTTTTTCTGTTTTTCGTGGTATTTTTTTTTTTTTTGGCCCCGTTTTTCGAGATATTTTTTTTTCTGTTTTGCGTGGTATTTTATCTTTTTTGAGCGTGTTTTTCAAGGTAATTTTTTCCGCCCATACGCCGCAGAAGGCAATTCCGTCTCCTCAGCTGCACACCCTGTAGATCCAATATCTCCAGCAGTCTCCTGATCGTCTCTTGGGCCGCCACAAAGATGCCTGAATGCATTTCATATCATCTATCATCATATCTGTCCAACTGCTCCTGGATAAACATTGTTATGTTGAGATCTGAATGGTCTTTCTGTCTGAACAACCGCATAGTCCTCAGGTGTCTACGTAAACTCGACAAACTAATGGTAATACCCAGTACTTGAGTTGTAAAAAAAAATCAGGGGGCGTGGTGGATTTTATCATATGGGGACAGATAATTTGTGCTGATTACAAATAATATAATATATTACAAATAATAGCACTGACCAAAACACCTGCAGAAATACTGCAGGAATGACATAGCAGCAGTTAAATGCAGCCTTCTGTAAGCTTTAAATATCCACTGGGCTTACATCAAATACATCAAAACACAACAATAAAAAACAGTTTTCTGAACTTATCAATATGATTCTGTCCTTCACAGGATAAGTAAAATGGATCACTGCAAAAACTCTAAATCTTAACAAGAATATTTGTCTTATTTCTAGTTAAAATGTCTCATTTTAGTAAAAAAAATCTCATTACACTTAAAACAAGACTCATCACTGGAAAAAACAACAATTTTTCCCCTTTTTCAAGTAGATTTTCACTTGAAATAAGTAGAAAAATCTGCCAGTGGAACAAGATTTTTTTGCTTGTAACGACAAGATAAATCTTGATTCTCAGATTTTCCTACTTATTTCAAGTGAAAATTTACCTGAAACAGGTGAAAATTGTCACATTTTTCTGGAGTTATTTTTCCGGTGTCTTTAACCCAGATCAAAGTAAAACATGATTAAACTAAACAAGTCGGTCATCTTTGCTTCCATTAAATCAAGCTCTCAATAAAGGAATGAATGTCATTTTTTCGGATGCTGAAAATGCTAAACTGGGGGGGAGATAGGTGGGAAAAAAACTGAAAATAATTACAACGAAAAACCTAGCTTTTTTATTTTCACTAGGTTAATGCAACACGTTTCCGTAGAAATGATCATAGCTGCATGACAAGAATAACACTGACTAACAAATACACCACAAACTGACCTCTTAAGCACAAAGAAACACAGACGACCACACGAACTGCACAACGCCAACTTGAGTCATCGCTACGCATCTGTCACATGACGCAACATTTTATGTCGCGCCATACGAACGTCCCAGATGACTGCAAATAAAAGGACATTGATGAAGAAGCGGGACGGAGCAGCAAACTCCATTCAGCAGAGAAATGATGGGGATTTATTTAAAACAATCAACTATTCTCATATGTTGTCACAAAAGACTGAGAGCATCCAATATGGCTGCCAGAAGCTGCGTTTACGCTAGCTGACAGCCCTGCAACGTTTAGCGTTGACAAAGACGACAAAGAGCCACCGGTCCGGGACACACAGTGTTTCTGTGGGACGGAGACAGAACTGGTCTTTGTGTGGGCGACTGTTTCCCGCCAGAGACGGAGGGAGCAGACGAAGGAAGTGAGACGGGATTGTACCGTAACTGTGACTCATGCCGGCTGCAAAATCAGTCTGATTCACGTCCACACATGTGTTTATTTTTCTCTTCTTTGAGACACTAGTAGACCTGTAGTCAAGACCGCCTGAACCGAGACCAAGACCAAGACAAGACCAAGACCAAGACCAAGACAAGACCAAGACCAAGACAAGACGAAGACTAGTTCAGCTCAAGACCAAGACCAAGATCAAGACCTGACAGTATCAAGACCAAGACCAAGACTAGTTCATCTGAAGACCAAGACCAAGACCAAGACCAAGACAAGACCAAGACTAGTTCAGCTGAAGACCAAGACCAAGACAAGACCAAGACAAAACCAAGACTAGTTCAGCTGAAGACCAAGACCAAGACCAAGACAAAACCAAGTCAAGACCAAGACCTGACAGTATCAAGAGCAAGACAAGACCAAGACTAGTTCAGTTCAAGACCGACCAAGACCAAGACCAAGACAAGACTAAGTCAAGACAAGACCAAGACTAAGACTAGGTCAGCTCAAGACCAAACAAGACCAAGACCAAGACCAAGTACAAGACTAGTTCAGCTCAAGACCTGGACCAAGACAAAACCACACCAGGACCAGGACAAGAGTAAGTCAAGACCAAGACTATTTCAGCTCAAGTACAAGTCCAAGACTTGGTCAGCTCAAGACCAAGACAAGACCAAGACCAAGACTATTTCAGCTCAAGACCAAGACCAAGACCAAGACATAACCAAGACCAAGACCAATACAAGACCAGGACAAGACTAAGTAAAGACCAAGACTTGGTCAGCTCAAGTACAAGTCCAAGACAAGACCAAGACCAAGACCAAGACCAAGACTAGTTCAGCTCAAGACCAAGACCAAGACTTGGTCAGCTCAAGACCAAGACAAGACCAAGACCAAGACTATTTCAGCTCAAGACCAAGACCAAGACCAAGACCAGGACAAGACTAAGTAAAGACCAAGACTTGGTCAGCTCAAGACCAAGACCAAGACCAAGACAAGACCAAGACCAAGACTATTTCAGCTCAAGACCAAGACCAAGACCTGACAGTATCAAGACCAAGACAAGACCAAGACCAAGACTAGTTCAGCTCAAGACCAAGACCAGGACAAGACTAAGTAAAGACCAAGACTAGTTCAGCTCAAGACCAAGGCCATAAAAAAGTGGTCTCGAGAGCAAGACCGCTCTCGAGACCCACAAGTCTACACATTACACCGTATTCTGCAATCAGAGCAATCTACCCCTTCAGTCTCATTTAATCTCACAAGGAAGTAAACCAACTAACGGCATTGAAAAAAAACAAAAGAAGGGTAACTATAGATGAGAAAATGGTCTTTTGAAGGTGACAGATTTAATATCAGCCAGTATTAGCTCTGCGTAGCGGCGCACCAACAATTAGCATCAGGACTTTTAACTTCTAAATATCAGTTAAGTACGCCGTTAAAGCGATCCTAATGAGTCTGTCAGCAGAGTTGAGGGTTGGAGGCTGCAAAACTGATGTATTTCCTGTTGGAAGGGCTAAATCTGTATGTTGAAATACTGGAACTTATTGTGGATTTTAAAGTACGGCGTATTGCATTCAATTGAAAAAAAAGAAAAAGCTTTGTTTTTCGAGCTAATGCGGATCCAATATTTTCAGTATACTGATCGTCTTGTGGGTCGCCACAAAGCTGTCTGACCTTCTTTTACTCTTTACAAGTGTAATTTGTTGTATTTTAATAAGAAATCTTTCAAATTGAGAGCCCCCTAGTTTCAGTGGGAATACACCATTCATTTCTTTAAGATGCTTTTATTGTGAAATATTTGCAGGAAGCTGTTGGGGGAACGGTCATTTACCTGCAAAGTTCAAGTTAGCTCTTGACATTGCAATAATACCCCCCCTCCCCTTCACATAAAAAAAAAAAAAAAGAATAAATAAATAAAAGAATTTAATTAAATAAAAAAAAAAAATAAACTAAATATATATATTAATAAAATAATTATATATTAAAATATATATGATATATATTATATACTAAAAATGCATGTATATGCCTTAGGTTTTTACCAACACGGTATTAACCAATAATATATATGCAGACAAAAAAAAAATTACAATAATGTTAAAAAACTAAAATAAAGAAGAAGAAGACGATAAGCACAGTAACATAAAGATGAAGAAGAAAAAAAAGAAGTCGACCATGGCGGCTTGATCACAAATTTGCAGGGGGGTCCAGGACCACAAAAAGGTTGAGAATCACTGCTTTAGATAACAACAGCGCCTGCTAAACTTAACACATGTAATTTAATATTCACATTGTACCAAACAACTAAATAAATAAATCTTTCGTGTGGACACAAGTCTGAGTGGAAGTATCTCAACCAGACTTAACAGCTTTTTCCAAACGCCGGTTGAATGAATACTTAATATGGACTTAAAAGCCACGCAAGTTCATTTGCATCCTCGGATCCCATCTGTGATTCACTATTCTGTGGCTTTTTCTATTTTTTATACATAATACATAAATTATAATCGGGATGGAAGTGGAGGTTTAAGTCTCCATTTTGTCTGAGAAGAGTAGATTCTCCATTTCACAGCAACGTTGAAAGTTGTTTGAGGGAATTTAAATAAATGTGACTTGGATGCGGCGTTAGCTGACGGTCTGTTCTTACTTCAAAACAACCAGAGAGCCCATATGAAACCCAGATCATCAGCTTATTCATTATCAATTTGTACACAGAACTTATTTAACACCTCGCAAGCTTTACCATATGAAGATCCTGGTTAGCTCTTTATGTACATTATGCTCTCAGAATAAACCAGGAACCTTCATGCATATGGTCTGGGAACCTGTTGCAAACTTCTGGCAACAGGTTGCAACTGCATTATACTCGATAACAGTACAGAATATTCCAGTAAACCCTCAAACACTTACTTTAAATAATTTATCCACAATTAAAGCTTCACTATGTCAAAAACAAAATTTTCTTGCTGGCCTAACAGCAGCAAAAAAGATAATCACTGTAAGATGGAAACCACCACACACGCTTAACATCTCCCATTGGTATTTGACTTTTCTTGATATTATCTATCTGGAAATATCTACAGCCCCTATCCAAAATGCAAAAAAACTAAACATTTTATTTTGGCATACGGCAGCAGATCAAATTAAAGCCAAACTTGAAAGATTTAAAATTGATATAGACCTTGTTGCAGCTATCCTTGTCCAGTTTTTGATATTATTATGTTTTGCCTTTATTTTATTTTGTCCTGTTTTTTTGTTTGTTTGTTTATTTTTTATTGTTGTATTATCTTTTTTTCTGTTTTCCTTATTATTAATTATTAATTGTTTTCATTGAATGCTTAAGTCCGAGGGGTGGGTTTGGAAGGGGGTGAAAATATGTGTATAATGTTTGTTTGACATCATCAAAACAATAATAATCAATAATAAATAAATGTAAATAAGGAAACTAAATAAACAAAAATATAAATAAAAACATGCATCCATCATAATTAACATGCTCGAAAAGGAGTAGGAAGAAGCAAAAACTTCTCCTACCCCCTAAACTCTATTTCATTATAATCAAAATTAATTTAATTTCTATACAAAAAACAAAAGATATCTTTATATATCTATATATACATATATAACACATACACACATTTATATACACACACACATATATACATAGAGAAGTTTTTGATCCGGTTTTGTTTTGTATTCACTACTGTTTCATGTTCGAAATAAAATTTCAATTCAATTCAATTCAATCTTTGAGAGACTGAGTGGACAAAAGAAAGATGGCAGGAGGCAGCTGAGGGTTCAGTTGTTTCAAGTTTGTTCCTTGATGATAGTTTATTGTTCATCTATGTTCATCTTGGGGGATAGATGCCTCTGCTCTTCATAGCCAGGCCCGGGCTGCCATAAATCGGCAGTGACCCCTCCTGCTTTTTGGCTCAATGCTCAATGAGGAGGCTATTCTTCATCACCGAAGGGCCGTAAATGCAAAGCCTGCCGGGGCTTTGAGTCATTATGAAGGTTCCTTTGTTTCAAACCATGCAGTCAACATTTAAAAAGTCGAGGAGGAGCTCAGAGTTGGGCCTCAGAATTGAAATGAAGTCTGGCAGTTGTGGGGTCTGGTTAGTGAGTTTACTCCAACTAAGGTGTGTGCATGACTGTTAATACGTCCGGTTTCTACGTTGGAGGAAACAGATTATCACCTGCGTCATGCTCTGGTCGAAATACCACAAATATACGGTACTAAAGTCACTGATTTAAATTGGACTGAATTTGGAGATGAAACCTGAATTTTACATATTAAAGATACAATTAACAACTTTACCTCCATTTTACGCTTTTAAAATTGGTGTTAAAGCTTTGCGCTACACCCGGTTCCAAGGTAGAGCCTTGGCTGTTGGTTGGCGGTTGGGTCATGATGTCACTTTACCCTGCAAAGTGCAAACATTTAAAACATAAGCCAGCCCAGATAAATGGATGGATTTGTGTCATGTCAGACATTTCTGAGCCGATGGACACTTCAAGCACCGAAATAAATGAGTTAAAGTGCAGAAAAAGTGTTTTTGGTCTTAATAAGTCCCGTTTAAGAAAGAAAGTTTGGTGCTAGTACTTGAAGAAATGTACCACGTTATAAAGAAGAGCGAGCAAAAATAGAGCGATAACATCTTTCAAGCTGATGCATCATGACCTATGCTCAGTTTTCACACTCTATCCGTTCACTTTAGTTGTTGCTAAATAAGTGACAAGGTGTAATATGATTAATTTATAAGCCCTGTGGGGGACGAGAGACGTCAGGACATCCCCAGGCCCGAGCCGGACGTGCCCTCCTTCATCAGAGCTCTTCCATCCATCCATTTTCTACAGGGTCTCTTTATCAACCTAATTTTAACCCTACAATAACTATCAAGGTTTTTTTGTGCATGATGTGACATAAGTACGCAGATACCTGCCTGGTTTTCCCCTTGAATGAGTCAGAGTGTGAACAGGAAAATGTTATCTGAACACTCAGTTCCTGTCATGTCATGGCAGCCCAGAAGGCCTCCAGTATTTGGCCGTGTCACTTTTGCAGGCCGAGTAACCCACGGCAACGAGCATTTTGTGTTTTTTTGTTGGTGCTGAAGGCCGTGCTTCTGTTCCTCTGCAGGTTTTCTGAGCGTCACACTCGCGGCCGGAGAGTTGTTGTGAACGTGTCTGGAGCCCGTTACCTCCGACGGGGTCAGAAGAGAAGCGGTGCTTCAAATCAAACCATCATTTTATTTTCAAGTCAACATTTTTTGGTGCTTGAACTGAATCAGACAGCAAAAATACACAGATGTACGGAAGAGTATTAGGGCCATGGAGTAGAAAAAATATTTGAGAGGGGAGGATTTTTTTTATTGTGCACTTCGAGAAAAAAGTCGAAATGTCGAGATTAATGTTGAAATACAATTTCAAAAATAAAGTCAAAATTTCGTGAATAAAGTCGAAATTTAGCCTTTTTTCTCAACATTTCAACTTTATTCACGAAATTTTGACTTTTTTCTCAACATTTCGACTTTTTTCTCAACATTTCGACTTTTTTCTCAACATTTCTACTATTTTCTCGAAATTGTACTTCAACTTTATTCTCGACATTTCGACTTTTTTCTCGAGATTGTACTTCAACATTAATCCTGACATTTCGACTTTTTTTCACAACATTTCGACTTTTTTCCTCAACATTTCGACTTTTTTCTTGAAATTGTACTTCAACATTAATCTCGACATTTAGACTTTTTTTCTCGAATTGCACAATGAAAAAAAAATCTACCTCTAAAATATTATTTTTATTTTTCTCCTGCCTGGCCCTAATACTCTTCCGTACAGATGAGATTCGTAAATAAACAAAATAAATGATTAAATGCTCAAAGATACTTATTAATAATAGTCCCACAAGCGACCCAAACCCCAGTTTCCTGGGTGAAAGGATCTTTTTTTATTTTATTTTATTCTGTCAATCATTTGATATATAAATGTGAAAAGATGCCGGAGCCACACATTACCCCCCCTTATGCCATTTATCAGGTTTTTGTCCTTTTATCTTAGGCCACGTTTACACATAGCCGGGTATTTACAAACACGGATATTTCCCCCTCTACGTTTTAAAAAATACCATCATTTACACGAACCTGCATAAATACGCTGTTAAGGTGCTATGAGCAGCCAAACCTGCAGGGGGCAGTGTAACGAGAAGCATAAAGTCATGCTAGCCAATCAGAATCCTGGAAAAAAACATCAACAAATGACACGAGTAACTTCCAGTTACTTCCAAGATGAACGAGAGTCTTTCGTTTGGAGCGACAGAGAAATGGAGTTACTTTTAAGGGTGACTTAGAATATAAAACAAGTAAAATACAAGAAAATAACACAGGTCGCACACATGACACTGGTGACGTTTCTGTCTCATAATGTGACGTTCTGAAGTCTAAATGTCCGTTTCCCTCCGTTTACAAGCAAACGTGAAGATGGAGTTTTTGCAAATCTCCACTTTGGCCGGAGTTTTCAAAAATGATGGTTTTTGGAGACTTTGAGCTTCGTTTTCGTGTAAACGAACGGCCAAAACGCATGCGGTTTTTGCTACGTGTAAACGGGGCCTAAGTTTCTCTTTTGCCCGTCTGCCTGTGATTGTCTTGATTGATGCCACCTGTGTCTCATCAGCTCAGCTGTTTATCTGCTCCTCGCCACGTCCTCCTGTAACGCCACCAGCTCAGTTAGTTGAGTCTCATTCATGTTTCTGTTTCAGTAACCAGCTGAAGCACCTCCTCTCTTTTTGTTCTTGAATGTTTTCTGACTGTTTTCCAACTTTAATTCAAGTTCAGATTCAGTTTCACTTTTTTTCTTCTACCAGTTCAAACAACTACAGTATATTGTACGGTGGCCGAGACCCGCCATTGCTGAAAATTAAAGAAACGCTGCAAATAAAAGAAACGCTGCAAATATAAAGAAACGCCGCTGCAAATAAAAAAAAAACTACGCAAATAGAAAAGCCACAACGGAAGTGAATTACCGGGGACTATTTTTGCTGATGCACCAGTGTTTTTTACGTGAGAGGAGAAGAAGAAGACGAAGAGGACATAAGTGAAAAGGAAGAAATAAGAAGAGTGAGGAATAAGAAGAACAACGAACGAGAAAATAAGTGAAAAGGTTAGTGTTCAACGTCGCTACGTGTAATTTTTAATCTGCAACACCGGTGCATCGGCAAAAATAGTCCCCTGTAATTCACTTCCATTGTGGCTTTTTTATTTGCGTCATTTTTTTATTTTATTTGCAGCCGCGTTTGTTTCTGTTTGCAGCTTTAGACCCCGTCCACACGTAGCCGGATATCTGCGGATATCTGCTAAACCGGAGATATTTTCCTACGTTTTGACCTGCCATCCACACGAAAACGCAAATAAACGAAGGTTTAAAAAAACTCCGGGCAAAGTGAAGATTTTTGAAAACTCCGTTTATGTAGATGCGTGTAGACACACACAACCGGAGTTTTGCGTTTTCGAACGTCACATTATGCGCCAAAACAACAACAAATCTGCTCTGACGTGCGCCTTTTGTTTACTACAGAACTACAGATGATCCAGCATCTGTTCCCCAAGCTATTTATTAAATAAATGGTCTCTGGTCTTGACCACCGCTTACTGCGTTACACCGACACAGAGCCTACGCCGTAGGGTACGCGGCGGAGCCCGCGTACCCTACGGTGTAGGGCCCGCGGAGCCCCGGAGCCGCGGAGCCCCGGATCCGCGGAGGTGCAGCTTCCCCGGGAGCCGAAGATGATCTACAGGTTAGAATGCTTATGAACGTGGTCGAAAACGCAGATCTTCGGTTACGTGTGGATGCAAATTTTTTTATAAACGGAGGGGGGAAATATTCGTTTTTAAAAATACCCGGCTACGTGTGGACGGGGTCTTACTTTTATTTTCAGCAATGGCGAGTCTCGGCCACCGTAATATTGGACTCGTAGTATTTCGTGCAGATAAACGAAGAGACAACTGATTGTTCTGGGGGACTAAAACTCATGTACTATTATTAAAATGAGGAAACCATCTTTTCATTGATAAGAGGCAGCGGTTTGACCAGAAGACCACACAGATGTAACTAGGTCATTTGTTAAGGATCTTTCACATTTTGACGTGTAGATTTGAGTCATAAAGCGAACTACAAGTTTATATCAAAGATGGATTAGTTGCTTCTTTGGCAAAAGCGTTTCTGCTTTTTTGATATAAGGAAGTGAAGACTTCTGCAATCAGCTGAACGTCTCTTGTGTACGTCCCGTATTTATAAACTAAAGGACGTGTCCTGTATTGAGCTGAAAGGGGACGCACTTTGTCCCATATTACTGAGAGTCAAAAAATAGTCATAAAATGCCAATGGAAAATGGGATTGAGCTGTTGAGTTCATAAGTAGTTTTTTCTGTTTTACTACAACTGTAGCTACAGTCATGGCCTTTGAGGCACAAATAAGTTTACAAGTTTTCTACAGACTTTCTGTTTGCACTTTTGTTATTGCACTAAAAATGTGCACTGTTACAGACTGGATGTTCTGCTTTCATTCTATAGTTTTATATTCATTTACAGGACAGAAAATTTGAATATTGTGATAAAGTTCTTTATTTTCTGCAATGAAATTAAAAAAACAAAAATGTCATACATTCTGGATTCATTACAAATCAACTGAAATATTACAAGCCTTTTATTATTTTAATATTGCTGATTATGGCTTTTTTTTTTTAAGATAGGATATTTGAGTTTTCTTAAACTGTAAGCCATGATCAGCAATATTAAAATAATAAAAGGCTTGCAATATTTCAGTTGATTTGTAATGAATCCAGAATGTATGACATTTTTGCATTACAGAAAATAAAGGCCTTTATCACAATATTCTAATTTTCTGAGACAATCCTGTATACAATTTAAAGTTAAGTAGGACAGGTTTCTGTTTAAGAAAGATACTTTTATTTTATTCAGTTCATTTTGTTATTTTGTATTAAAGTGAATCACTGGATAATAATTTGTTTTCTATGTGTTAATGGCATTCAAAAATATGCATCTAATTCAATTCAGGTTCGAGTCAAATAGTTAAAAAATCATTTCACTCACAAAAAAAGGGGCTAAAAAAATTCACCACGCCAGGAAGGGTGAAGACAACCGGGTTGAAGTGTCCCTTATTTATTTTTCAGGGAGTTGGCAACCCTAGTTGCTCGTGACCCGTTTAGTGATGGCGCTTCACTTATTTTGTACATATTTGGAGATGATGAGTTAATTCCTCCATCTGCAGCGCGGCGTGTCGAGGCGTCAGCGTGCTGCCAGTATCTTCCTGTTGCATTCCTCCATCTCACGCAGCAGCAGTTTAGACGTTAACGTCCACTTGGCCTTTTGAGCTGATGATTTACCAGATCAACATTCGGCGGGAGTCGTTTTTCTGCATCGGCTGTTCAACCACGATGTAATAAAATAAAGATGATGGAAGAGCCGTACGTGTCGAGGTGGGGGAGAACCAGATGAGCGCTGGAGGGGATTGTGAAATTAATGATAGACGGAGCCTTTTATTAGCTGCTTCTTCCTCTGAGTAACGATGTTAAGCACACCGACGTGTGATAAGTAATTAACAGCTAACACTCATTTAAACGTTGCTGCTGCATGATTTTTATTTTACTATCCGTCGCCGCATGAATTTTACAGACGACATGTGACCACTTTCCTAAACATAACCAAAGAGCAATACACTCAGAAATAAAGAGAGAAAAAGCAATAAAACTCTTCCGACGGCTGACTGCTGAGTCGACTATCTCTACAGCCTCCTAACGTGACCTTTTTTGACTTTTAAAGTCAGTTATTGATTCATTAATCATTGCATTTACATTGATAGACACAGAAAAAGGTCTCAGGGAAGAAGTAGAAACAGATTTTGCTTTCGGGGACAGATTTCAAGAACTGCAAGTTGTGGCTTTGAAGCTATTAGAGGAAAAACGGCACTAATCTTACACTGCAAAAACAGCCCTGCTAGAAATAAGACTAATATTCCTAAATCTAGTCAAATTTGTCTTATTGTGAGCAGAAATATCTCAGCCAATGGAGTAAGAAAGATTTTCTCGACTAGAACTCTTAAAACCGGCAAAATAGTCTGAAAACGCTCTCATTGTTTCTTGAAACAAGGCTTTTTTGCAGTGTAGTGTTTTTAATGCAGTGCTTCTTCCCTCGGCCGCGGCAGCTGGACTCTGTTATGATGCTGACGTCACTTGTTTGGGTGTCTGGAGCGAATACCGCCTCAAAAGACCGATTTAGCATCATTGTTGTCACTGTGTTTTGGAGACACGTCTAAAACGATGTCCTTCAGCGAGACGTTCAGCTTTTCAGGCGCCGCCATCTCGTACAAGTGTTGGGAATCGGCCTGTAGTGTTTTACACAGCTGGACGAGGGGTTTGTTTATAATGCACTTTACTGAAAATCTCACAGTGCTACAGTTTGATAATTAAAAGGAGACAGAAATAATAAAATCAAGATAAGAGATAAAAGGGATAAAAAGTCAAGACATGGCAGAAAAGAGAATAATATTAAAAACAGCAACTTGGGAGAGAAATCAACGGCATTGTTTAGTGATAAAATGCTTTGCTAAAGAAGGTTTTTAGTCCTCTTTTAAAAGTGTCTGTGGTTTGTGGTGCCGTTAGGTTGTCAGGGAGGGGATTCCAGAGACACTAAAGCCCCGTCACCCATGGGTGCAGAGTCTGGTCCTGGGAACATGGAGGCCGTTAGTTTGGGAAGAGCGGAGGGAGCAGTGGGTTGTGGGAATGAATGAATGAATGAATTGTCTTTATTTCGGTCTTGTACAAGTTATTTTACAAAACAAAATGAAAAAAGTAAAATAATCATTGCTTTTGCCGAAAAGGTGTAGCTGAAGCTGTAGCTTATAGTGCCTACCCTTTTTCTCTTGTGATCAGCTTAAATCTGAAATATTAGCATTAATCTGTGGAAACAAACAATGCATAAAGAAGACAAAAAATCCATTAAAAAAAATATAAAATTCCAGCCTCTTGCTGGGGTTCCCGATGAGAAGTGTGTTACAGTATTCTAGTCTGGAGGAGACAAAGACCTGGACCAGCTTTTCAGCGTCTGGGACGGTGAGGGTGGGACGGAGTTTGGTGATGTTGCGAAGTTGGTAGAAGGAGATCTTGCAGAGGTGATTAATGTGGGAATCAAAGGAGAGTCCCAGTCCCAATCCCCCCCTAGTCCTACTTTTCTTCACTACCCCTAAATTTTGCGCGTTCCCGTGAGGGTAGTGGTGTCCCAATTCCTCTTTGCATGTAGGGCTAGTGGACATAACGAGGGCTAGTGTGTATGAATCTACCCCTTAAAAGCTAGGGATTTCAGATGCTGACAGACGCTGGAGAAAATTTCCCAGAATGCTTTACGTCATCATTTGCAGACTGAATCAAACAAAAAAACATGGTGGACATTTGAGTTAGTTTCTGCATAAAAATGCGTTTTGATTACATTTCTAGTGAGAAATATATATTTTACTTTCATAATATTCAGTCAGTGAATGTACATAATCACTCGTTTGCCCGTTGTTGTGTTGTATCTTCAGATCTCGCCAGAATAAAGGGTGATTTATGGTTCCGCATTACACCAACGCAGAGCCTACGGCGTAGGTTACGCGGCGACGCGTCAATTTAACGCAGAACCATAAATCGCCGGCGGCTCTTCTCATCCCCCAAAAACATCAGAGCAAATTTCTTAACAGGCGTTATCTGGATAAACTGAGCCCAGGTTGGGGATCTTAACGGTTACTTTTACGCCTGAAAAAATATTAAAACTTAATAAAGTGGCATATTAACAGCGCTACAGCTGAAATTAAAACAGCTTTTAGCTCTCTGCTTCCTGATATGGTGTGACGTTTGTGCAAACGTAACTACGCAGTCGCTTACGTACCCGAACGTAAACCACACAGTGACGTAGCAAGTGGTGTCCCAATCCCTAGGGAAGATTACAGGGCCCTACCTATTTTTAGGGTGAAGTGGTAATGGGTGAGGGCTAGTGGTAGAAAGTAGGGTGAACATTGGAATTGGCCCTTGGGGGTCCATTTTGACACCAAGGTTGGTGACGGATGAAGAGAGGGAGAGAGTTTTTTGATTGTTCCCCTCTGAAAGAAGAGAACAGCCTTTTGCGGTGGGGGGTCCTGCAAGGTTTATTTAGGTCTCTTAGCACAGAAAGGTCAGTTCACACTCCTAGAAAGGAGCCGGGACCCTTCTTAGTGACCCGTTTCTCCTCGGGGAGACGTGGCGCGTGCAGTAATCACAGCTCAGGGTTGTTTTCAGGAGGAAATGTTCTGTTTCGTGTGAACAAGATACACTTTCTATTCCCAGAGAGCCGCCGTTTCCCAGAGGATGCGAGGCCTCGGAGGACGCCGCCGCTATTTACGGCTTAACGGCTCATGAACACCCTTTTATTAGTTGAATTTTCACAAAGTGGTGGATAAACGCTCGTTTGTGAACGGCCACTAGTCAACTAGGCCACTTGTTTTGTTTTTTTTTAAGTAGAAATGAACCTTTTTGCTATGAAGGATTGGAGGTTTCATTGGTATTTTAGGTTGGACTGGTGTCGTCAGAGGTGTTCCAGCGCCGTCTCTACAGGAAGTGAAGGTTTCTGTTCTCAAAACCATCACACCAGAGTTCACCAGGGTCATGGCAACATTGACAGGAAAGGAAACGAGAATTATGAAAAATCTCTTGGCTCGTGTTCAGGAACTAAGATGGAAATCACTTAAACCAAACAACGAGCCAAACAGGGGGGGGGCTTCAAATTAAATCCTGTGTGTGTGTGTGTGTGTGTGTGTGTGTGTGTGTGTGTGTGTGTGTGTGTGTGTGTGTGTGTGTGTGTGTGTGTGTGTGTGTGTGTGTGTGTGTGTGTGTGTGTGTGTGTGTTCTGCTGTTTTGCTGTATTACCTCATTCAGCACTGAGTTGAGTCTCATGATGATGATTCAACGTCTTTGGTTTATCAGGTGGCAGCAAATTGGGGGAAACTGGACGTGTTACAGTTCCTCCGATGTTGTTGCCACGGTTATCGTATTTTCCGCACTATAAGACACTTAAAATCCTTACATTTTCTCAAAAATCGTCAGTAGACCTTATGTGTGACTGTTGTTGTGATTAATGACCTCAAACCAGTTTTATGTGGAACACTGAGATTAGAAATAGTGAAGTCTTATTGACTTTGGTAGCGATGAAGCCGCTCCGCTTGATCGATGTCGGACCGTTCAGGCACATTGAAGTCGGTCCTTGGTTGGATACGGTTGCAACGTCAGACATCGTTAGATAACTAATTATGTAGCTGCAAGCAACCATCATCCAACATTTAGTCCAGGGCTCGGCAACCCAAAATGTTGAAAGAGCCATATTGGACCGAAAACAAGTCGAGGAGTCGAGAAAAAAGTCGAAATGTCGAGAAAAAAGTCAATTTCGAGAAAAAAGTCGAAATGTTGAGAAAAAGTCAAAATTTCGAGAAAAAAGTCGAAATGTCGAGATTAAAAAGGAAGGGAAAAAGGAAGAAAAAAGAGAAAAAAAAGGAAAAAAGAAGAAAAAAAAATAAAAAAAGAAGAAAAATAAGAAAAAAGGAAAAAAAGAGAAAAAAAAGAAGAAAAAAAGGAAAAAAAAGGGCGGCGCTAAAGAGCCGTATGCGGCTCTAGAGCCGCGGGTTGCCGACCCCTGATCTAGCCAATGTTGCCTTACTGTAAATAGACTCCAACGTATTCAGCGTAAACCCAATTTTCAAATCTACATCATAATCAATTATAATCAAATGTTGGAATACAACGTTGTTCCAACCTCACACTAACTTCAGGTGGCAACGATGAACCAATCAGAGAACAGGACTCTTACCTCCTCCACTTTCTATTGGTGGATTCATGGAAGATTAATGATTAAAAATGTATTTTGAACTTATTAATTGTCATTGGGAACTAGTTGAATAAAGTTACCAGACTGATTTGTTTCGCTTTATGTTTTATCATGCGCCTTATGTATGAAAATAGACCCGTTCATTGATAAAACTGATTGTGGTTTTCACGTTCAGTCCAAATACAAAGCTTTAAGGGCTCAATAAATCTGGTTTAGGTGTTAAAAACACAGTAACCCGGGAGAAAAGATCAGACCGTAGCTAATGTTTCCATTATTTCTCCTGATTTTTGAGTGAAACCTGCAAACCCTGAAGGTCTCGCTGTCACATGACCACATCCTTTGCAGATTTCTGCGGAGTTCACCGTGACCCGTCTTATCTTCTGGAAACTCCAGGCAAGAATGTAAAACTGTGGGAAGCAAAACAAAGTGTTAAAAGAACGAAGCGCTGGCGGAGGCGAGGCCTGCTCCTGCTTTGAGCCGCGTTAACTAGAGAGTTTTACTGCATTGAGACGGCTGGTTCAACCTCCATGTGGGAGGCGGCGCTGATTTGTTGAGGTCATGACATGACATTTACCAGGTGACATGAAATCTGACTGCTTGAAACCACTTTAGAGGGAAGAGCCAACATTTGAGGGCGTGGTTGTTTTTATGTTTTAAAGGCTGCAGAAACTGTGATTTAATGATTTCACTTGTAAGCTGATGGTAAGAAGTATTATTATTGTATTATGGCTATGCAGGAGAAAAAAGATTTTTTTTTGTTTTTTATTGTTTTTTTTATTTTTTTATTTTTTATTGAGAAATATTTCGAGAAATATTTTCAAGAATAAAGTCAATTTCGTGAATAAAGTTGAAATTTCGCCTTTTTTCTCAACATTTCGACTTTTTTCTCGACATTTCGACTTTTTTCTCGAAGTGCATAATGAAAACAGTACGGAAGAGTATTAGGGCCAGGCAGGAGAAAAATACAAATAATATTTTAGAGGAGGAAGATTTTTTTTTCATTATGCACTTCGAGAAAAAAGTCGAAATGTCGAGAAAAAAGTCGAAAAGTCGAGATTAATGTTGAAGTGCAATTTTGAGAAAAAAGTTGAAATGTCGAGAATATTGTTGAAGTATAATTTTGAGAAAAAAGTCGAAATGTTGAGAAAAAAGGCGAAATTTCGACTTTATTCACGAAATTTCGACTTTTTTCTCGACATTACAACTTTTTTCTCGAAGTGCACAATAAAAAAAAATCTTCCACTCTCAAATTTTTTTTCTCCTGCCTGGCCCTAATACTCTTCTGTAAATAAGTGTTAAGGAGAAGTCAACTTCTTGGTGAAAAGGGAGAGAAAATGAGTTATCTCTGTGTTTAGACGGGAGGACGGCGTGTTGTGCAGCTTTTCATGGAACGAGGACTTCCAGACGTTCGGTTTGAGACTTAAACACACTTCACCAGTGGGTCACTGTGGGTTAGTGTGTTTATTATTTTATCCTTTAGCAGGATAAATAGTGCATTTTTCTAGTATTAACACTCAAACTTAAGATTCCTTTTCACTGCTGAAGGAAGTGATCGGGCCATTTTTAACATCCCTCCATCAGATGTTACGTTTAATCTTTTGCAGACTTCACATGTGAGATATATAAATTAAGTCATGGTAATTCAAAGTGCTTTACATTAACATTAAAAGCGGAAAGACACAAACAGTTAATAACAAATAAAATGAAATAAAATGATAAGAAAATAGGTAAAATAATAAAAAGCACAAGTTGGGGCAGTAAAGTACAGCAGGTACATCTCATTCTTACAATGGCAAGAATTACGTTTCTATACGGTCAAAACGTACAAAGACCGGGTCAAATACAGTATTACAAAAGTAATCTGTAACAATTCGTACGGTGAATTAAACCAATTTCACAATTCTATGCCACAATGCCTGCATTCAGGGCTTATCCATAACTTCTCGCGGTTTTCAAAAAGTGCAAGTGCAAGAGCATGTTTTCTGCTGAATCCCGGCGACCCGCATCTGCTGTTCGTCATGGCAACAGGCTGTAACCACGGTGATGCTCATCACTTGACGGAATGACTCCCTAAACTCCTCCTGAGTCCGTCTGACTCGGGGTTCGGTGTCACCAGCTCATTGTAGGAACTCTGAACTCTGAACTCCACCCGTCTGGCGCGGCGGGCAGCTCAAAACGAGCGACCCCTGGGCCTGTCGGCGCCGCCGGGGCGTATCCGGGGCGTATCCGGGGCGTTTCCGGGGCGTATCCGGGGCGTATCCAGTAGAGGTGGGTGCAATTCATCGATGTGTCAATGCATCGCGATGCGTCACGTGACGATTTGCAATCGATTAATTAAAAAAAAAAAAAAAGGTTTTCCTTTTTTCTTTTTTTTTTTTAAAGTTATCCTATCCAGATTCCAGACTGAATAAGCTGCTGAATCATTTCATTTTCAAGAATGCACATTTCTTATTGTTCACTTGAAATATGGCAGATATGTTTACACTAAGTACATATCTTGTTTACTTGAATTAATGAACTCATTAAATCCAGGGCTTGACCGTTTTCAGTGTTTTGCGCCAATAGAGGGCGCTCTCATGCAAGTGCAGCTTTCCCTGGTCAAAGTTAAGAAAGTCAAAGAGCAAATGTTTACATAGTCATAAAATAAATTATTTTGTGTCTTTGAAAAATGCATGTCAAATGTTCAAAAAACCTTGTTATTTACTTAATGAGTGTTGTTAGAGGAACTGAGTTAATTGATTGGCTATTTATTTACAAATGTAGCCACAGATGAAGACAAAATCAATCTTGTATGGAAAAAAGCATTAAAAATCACAATAATCCAAGAATCGTGGCACCAATAATCGAATCGAATCGAATCGTGAGGTACCCTTGTTTGCATACCCCTAGTATCCAGGGCGTATCCGGGGCGTATCCGGGGCGTATCCGGGGCGTATCCGGGGCGTATCCAGGGCATATCCAGGGCGTATCCATGGCGTATCCGGGGCGTATCCGGGGGACCAAACGAGACCCCAGGTCGGCCGCCGCTGCACAAACCGGACCAGAGAGAGAGAACTGGAGCTGCTGAACTTGTCGAGTTGGGTTACCCGCCTGGCGAGGGCTCGCGCCCCGCGGCGTCTCGTCCAACATATTCCACGCCGCATGTTTTCTCATAAATAAGTGATGACTCAGCGCCGCCTGAGGCTTTGGGTTATCAGCAGGTTCAGCAACGGGACCCCCCTCTCCTTCCCCTTCATGGAAAGAATAAAATCAGCCTTCACTCGTTCGTTTCTGAGTCTGACAAAACTTCAGTTTCAGGTTTAACCCATCGCAAGTCCTGTTTTCTCCTTTTATTGTCTGTAATGTACTTTCTTAATTAGATTTCACTTTTTTTTGCCAACGGCATCCTTTCCTGCAGGGGGAAGTTTAGGAATTTTAAAGTCGAAGATGAATATACACTAGTTTTTTTTTACATTTTCTAGGACCCGCTGCCAAATGAACCAGATACTTCACAACATGTGACTTTTAGGGACTTCTGTAGGTTTTCTCCTGGTCCTGTTGTGATGAGTAACCGTGGCAACTGCAACACTGTTTACATGCAGGAGCCTGAATCCAAACACCGATCAGTCGTAGTGAATGTAGAGCAAAGAAAAAGCTAAATGTTTAAACCATTTCTCCCCTCGATGGACGAGAGTGGCGCACAGACCCGGAGGGGGGGGGGGGGGGGTTAATTAATGCTGCGTAACAACACACAGGATTATCCCCGACACCCTGGATATTGATCCTCGTCTACAAGGAGAATCAGGGGTATGAAAACCCCCACCTGTCCGGGGGGGGGGGGACTCCAGCAGACCCTAGAGACCCCGTTTAGGAATAAGTCGAGATGGATGGATGATGGATGGATAAAGGATGGATGGATGGATAAAGGATGGATGGATGGATGGATAAAGGATGGATGGATGGATGGATGATGGATGGATAAAGGATGGATGGATGGATGGATGATGGATGGATAAAGGATGGATGGATGGATGGATGAATGGATGATGGATGGATAAAGGATGGATGGATGGATGGATGGATGGATGGATGGATGGATGGATGGATGGATGGATGGATAAAGGATGGATGGATGGATGGATGGATGGATGGATAAAGGATGGATGGATGGATGGATGGATAAAGTATGGATGGATGATGGATGGATGGATGGATAAAGGATGGATGATGGATGGATAATGGATGGATGGATGGATGATGGATGGATGGATGGATAAAGGATGGATGGATGGATGGATGGATGGATGGATAAAGGATGGATGGATGGATGGATAATGGTTGGATGGATAAAGTATGGATGGATGGATGGATGGATGGATGGATGGATGGATGATGGATGGATGGATGGATGGATAAAGGATGGATGGATGGATGATGGATGGATGGATGGATAAAGGATGGATGATGGATGGATAAAGGATGGATGGATAAAGGATGGATGGATGGATGGATGGATGGATGGATGGATGGATGGATGGATGGATGGATAAAGGATGGATGGATGAATGGATGGATGGATAAAGGATGGATGGATGGATGGATAAAGAATGGATGGATGGATGGATGGATGGATAAAGGATGGATGGATGGATGGATGGATGGATGGATGGATAAAGGATGGATGGATGGATGGATGAATGGATGGATGGATAAAGGATGGATGGATGGATGGATGGATAAAGGATGGATGGATGGATGGATGGATGATGGATGGATAAAGGATGGATGGATGGATGGATAAAGGATGGATGGATGGATGGATGGATAAAGTATGGATGGATGGATGGATGGATGATGGATGGATAAAGGATGGATGGATGGATAAAGGATGGATGGATAAAGGATGGATGGATGGATGGATAAAGGATGGATGGATGGATGGATGGATGGATGATGGATGGATAAAGGATGGATGGATGGATAAAGGATGGATGGATGGATAAAGGATGGATGGATGGATGGATGAATGGGGATGAATGATGGATGGATGAATACACAGATGGATGGATGAATGCATGGGTAAAGGTTGGATGGATGGATGGATGATAAAGGATGGATAAAGGATGGATAAAGGATGTACCAATGGATGGATGGATGGATGGATGGATGGATGGATGGATGGATGGATGGATGGATGATAAAGGATGGATAAAGGATGGATTGATGTACCAATGGATGGATGGATGGATGGATGGATGGATGGATGGATGGAGGGATGCATGGATGGATGGATAGATGGATGGATGGGGATGGATGATGGATGGATGAATACACAGATGGATGGATTGTTACTTTGGGGTGAAGCGATCATTGAACATTGCTGGGTTTTCTGTACCAGCTCCTTCTCCACATTTAAATGTCTTTCATCACAGTAGATCCTTTACTTTAATCTGGCGCTGGGACATGGTTGGAGACGCGTTCAGGTGATTATTGGTCCAGGTTCTGCTTGTCTCATCTGGGCCGTACCGAGGACCGTTGGTCCCATCCCCCACCCCCCCCCCCCCCCGGGTCAGTTTACATTCCCCGGGGCCCCGTCGTGCTTTCTTTACGGCAGCCTTCAGGCTGATGGATGGCCGTGTGCTCAGCCGGGCTGGAGCTGTGGGCCGGTCAAAGGTCGCATATTTCTCACACACACTGTCCACACTTCTCATTAATAAACTCTGTGTGTGTGTGTGTGTGTGTGTGTGTGTGTGTGTGTGGGCACATGCATCAGCGCTGCCTCTCTGGAGTTCTACTCTCACACAGACCAACTCCGTCGTATTTGATGGAAAACCTTTTGCGTACCTTAGTTTGGACTTCTAGACGAACGTACCAAACATACTTACCGTATTTTCCGCACTATAAGGCGCACCTAAAAGCCTTCAATTTTTTCAAAAGCTGACCATGCGCCTTATAATCCGGTGCGCCTTATATATGGATCAATATTGAGCCGCAACAGGTCTCACAACCATAGACATATATACGTAGACGCCTCATTACATGCTGGAACGTTGGCCGCCATATTGGATGGGTCTCCTCACTCCAGGCTAAATTAACTACACTGGAGTTACAGAGTTACAGTTACAGCCAGCACACGCAAGAAGCTGTAAAACAGTTCTTTTTCAAGGGTTTTAGCTCCCCAGCCCCAGTTGCAGCCTAACAGGGTAGTATAAGACCCTGGAATTAGGGCTGCACGATTCTGGACAAAATGAGAATCACGATTTTTTTGCTTAGAATTGAGATCACGATTCTCTCACGATTTTTTTTCCAATATAAAATGTATTGCACTTATTACTTTAACTTTGCAACAGCTGAACAAAAATATAATAACAATAAACATCTCTTGTCTTCTTTACACAAACCTTTGAATAATTTAAACAATAATAACAATTTTGAACAATATTTGTTCCTCCCTGAGTTGAACACCCTTTCAGAAAGGGGACTTGTAACAGATCCTGTAGTTCTGAGGCAACAAATTATTCCTCTGGCTGCTTTTTGCTGTAACAGCTGACATTGAACATAAAAACAATAAACATCTCTCTTGTCTTTGAATAATTTTAACAATAACAATTTTAACAATATTTATGTGCAATATGTGTCAGGTGATGAGAAAGGTAGATGTTTCTCCAAATGTAATCCACAATCATTAACAAAATATAACAAACATGACAACATGATAGTTGACCATGACAGGACTACAACAACCTAGAACATAGGCCTAGTCCTTTTTTTATGCAGCCATCTTTAAAAAAAAAAAAAAAAAAAAAATTTTTTTTTTTTTTTTTTAAATCGTCATCATTTGGAAATGAGATCGCGTTCAAGCATGAATCGAGATCGCGATTTTTTAACGATTAATCGTGCAGCCCTACCTGGAATGACCTGGATTTATTTAGTACGGGTTGCCGACCCTTGGTCTAATGGATGCATAACGTAACCCCAGCCTCTACTGTAGCGCCTGATTATGCGGTGCGCCTTATAGTGCGGAAAATACTTACCCTCCATGTAAACCAGTTACCAGTAGGAGACGACATTAACATTTGACAAGTAAAGCAAAGCAATCTCGTAAAGGACACGGTACCGTTAAAACGCCTGCTTAAGGTAGCTTACCCGGGTAAAAATTTGGGTAAAAATTCAGCAGAAGGTTTAAAGTTAATTCAGCTCAGATTGCAGTTAAATCTTTATTTTAATGAGCTTGAAGGAAAGATTTTTCTACACAAACCAGCTTTCTAGAAAGTTGGAAAACTGATCAGAATGTAAATAATAAGAATGAAAAAACTGGCAAAACATGAAAACTGACAAAACAACTACAATCATTCAAGAGGTTTTTTCTGGCTCCATTTCCGCATCAAGGACGGCGGTCCTCCACCAGAGGAGAAAAGCTCACATGTTGACATTTACTTTTAAAGCATTAATTGGTAAATAGCCATTTAACATATCCAGACTTCTTTTTATACACACACCTACAGCAGGAGACGAGCAGCAAATGGGATGCTTTTAAATGTCCCCGGAGGCAGTCAGATATCGGTCAACCCTCATTTTCCTTTTATGCTCCTTTTTATTATGGATAATTATGCCCCTTCTTATTATGGATAAAATGAACCTCCAGGCCCCCCCCGACCCGTCAGACAGCACACGCAAGTTACAGATTTATACAGACAAATATAAAGTAAAAAAAATGTTCATAATGATCAGTACAATAATGGTAATGACATAATGATACATGACTAATAAGATAACAATAATAATAGTGGCTATAACTATATAATAATGGCTGGGGGGGACCCTCGAGCGTGAGCGTAGCAAGCACGTGCAAAATTTTGGGGTTTTTCGGGTCGGATCGGGTGTCTATATGCGCAATTTTAACTTTCCAATTATCAAAATACTGGATACCTTCCCCTGCCTCATCATCATCTCGGCCCCGCGGCTGCTTGAGACCCGGTCGGATCGGTGATTTTTGTAACAAATCTATCAAACAAGCCTTTCAGAGAGGCATTAAACTCTTTCATTTTCTTTAGTTTTTTTCTTTTTTCATCCCCTGATGGAAATTTCCTGAATCTGTCTCGTTCTCTCGACATTGTGTGACAGTTTGTTCCAACTCCACCCGTCTGGATCAGAGCAGCTTGTGTCTGCACTTGGTCCGATCAGTTGTATTGAACAACAGACACGCGCATCATTGCACATATATTTATTGATATGCACAGACTAGTACACATTTAGGTCTGTAATGGAACGTGACTGTTGATATTTATAAGGGAAAAAAGGAAAAAAAAAAAGAAAAAAAATTCAATTTTTTTTTTTTTTTTCAAAAACGGCCCATAGCGCGAGGCCCCGTGCGGTTGCACGGTTCGCACACCCCTTGCGGCGGCCCTGCTTGTATCTCTCAATTTGAGGGTTGCAAGAGGTCGGGGGGTGTCTTCCATTCAGAAAACTGTCCGCCCAGATTTAGACCCAGATCTAGACCCACACTTTCAAATTCGGGGTCTTCAAGCAACTTGTTTAGGTTTTCCATCCCAGTTCTCGGCCCTGACATGTCTACAACAACGAATCAGCCCGAAAGATGGAGGCAGGCGTTGTTGCAGAACACTAGAAGAGCTGGATTTGTGTGTTTTTGGTCTTTCATGGGGTTGGCCTGGGCCAGAGCAGAAGCAAAGTGCTGCTAACCACCAGGAATTAAGATCAGAAAGTGTTTAAAACCCTGTCCGTGATCGAGAGTGTGAAGCCAACGCCGAGTCGGGGCAGGACGCCCAGTCATGACAGATGACACAAATCCTCAGTCTTCATTAATTTAAGGCCTTAAAATCCCCCAAATCAAATGAGGACTCAACGAACACAAGTGCAGAAGTGAAATTAGACACAAAGGCCGCCGAGACCTCGTCAGTGAGCCGGATCTTCCTGCTGTTTATTGGATTCAGAGTCGTCAGCGATGGTTCGTCTGAGGGTTATTTATAGTCGGGTGCGAAACGTTATTGTTTCCGCAAACGGCCGAGAATCGTTTTATTACGTATTATAACGATGCTTAAGAGCTCTTTAACTCATTGGAGGTGTTTAATTTCTCTCGGTGTACTTTACGTTTACTGTGTTGTGGCTTTGGCAGGTGCAGCTCCTCCATCAGCCGTTAAACCGTCTATTATATCAAATTAAACCAGCAACGCCGGCAGATGGCTGCAGTAGTTAACCTGACACTGTTCACTCTTATCTGTAGCACCTTTTGAGTCAGTCCACAAAAACACTATTTCTGACGCGAGCTATGAGACGTGACAACTTTCCTTGGCTTTTAAAAGTTTACTTGAAAGCATTAAAGTAAAGTACAATGTCCAACGCACGGTCAAAAGTACGGAAGAGTATTGCATTCACTTTAGAAAAAAAAATCTGCTCTGTTTTTCTGAATTAACGAAATAATAATCTCAGAATTCCGAGAAAAGTTTTAATAAAAAAAAAGATGAATCTTTTTTCATAAAAATTTTTCTCTGAATTCTGAAATAATTAACTCGTTAATTTAGAAAAACAGGGCAGATTTTTTTTTTCTCAAGTGAATGCAATACTCTTCCGTACAAAAGACTGTTGCTTCCAGCATTTTCTGACTCAAACAGAAAGTGAAACTTAACTTCTCGTCACATCAAACCACTTTCACAAAATTACAGTGACATCACAACCTACAATACAAAACATAGAAAAGACTTTATCATGTACACATTGCTAAATTATGCATTTTAGATCAATGTAAACCTTATGAATTATGATGAAATTATAATTACCCATTTTTAACTGTTTTTTAACAAAATTATTAATCATTACTTAATCAGTCCCTTATTTGTTAGTTTGTTTGTTTTATTGTTTGCTCTCGTAAAAAGGAACATCACACAGAGGAAAAAAGTTAAGAAAAGAAGTGCAGGAGAGGTCATAAAAACCCAAAGGGCTTATAAGCGACTCCCCCCTCCTATAAACAAGAAAAAATAAAAAAAAAACAATAATTCACAAAACCATATACAGTAAGCACAATAAATAGGCCTATACAGTATCACTGATAATTCAGAGTTATACGATACTTCAGAATACAATTAAATAGTTTAGAAATATATTTGAATAATGGTGAATGAAAAACACAGATATATTAAAAATCTATAAACCTTTTTTCAGCTTTCTTTGGAATGCAGATAATGTTGAGCATGTTTCAATTGGATGTTTTAAACTGTTCCACAGCACAACAACTTGATGCATAAATGAACATTTAGCAACTGCAGTTCTACAGAAGGATATGCAAATCATTCCTTGTTCTTGTGGAGTATAAATGATAATAAGAATTAAACTCAAAATCATTATGAAAATGTCTGGGGAAAGTTAACGGAGAGCATATACCTTTATACACCAGGATTCCTGTTTGATACTTATTCACATCGTGGATTGTAAGTATTTGTAATTTTTTAAACAGAGGTGTGGATGGTGTTAAACGTGGAGAGTTAGTAACAATTCTTACAAAAGATTTTTGGAGTCTATGAATAGGTTGTAAAAAAGAAGGATAAGTGCTAGCCCAAATTAAATTACAATAAGATAATTATAAAACTCTTTAGGAAGCATCGAGTCGCCTTGGCAGACGTTACAAGAACATCACAATCGAACATAAAAAGGAGAACGTGATGGAGGCCAAACCTCCGAGCCTCCAGGGGGAGCCGGCGAGCTACAGGCTGCAGGAGAAGCCTTTAAGACTGGAAACACACACACACGCTGTGAAGCTCCAGATATAAGTTGTAATCTTCTGCAAAACCTCCAGAGCCCATAAAACGGTATTCAGGCCAGCCCTCCTGCTAAGATGTCTGGCCGCTTTAGTCCGGCATCACAATGCGGGATTGTGTAGCGTCGCTGCTCGCGTGAGCCGCCGCGAGCAGCTGCAGGGAAGCTGCTGCAGATAGAGGCAGCGGCGCATTTACATATTCATGCACCCATGCATAAGTCATGAACATACATTTTTCATATAGATGGGGGGAGAAAAAAAATCTCTGAATCTGTAACAATGATGAACAAACAGTTTGATAAACGGCTGCAGAACAACCTTGGATGCTTTAAACAGACAGAGTTATTATTCAGTAATAATGCTGAGGGTTTGGATGAGTCTTCGCTGCAGAAATGACATTGTTTTAAAAAAAGAAGGTTGGATTAAAAGCTGGTGTGAGGTCTGAACCCTACTACGCTCCCCATGAATATATGTATGAGCTGGAATCAGCTGCACGCAGGAGCACGAACATGACTCAAATGAACAAATACCAAATCAAATGTTCTGGTATTCGGAGCCAGACGTGAACTGTGCAGCCACATGTTCGTGTAAAACATTAAACAGCCGCTGGGTTCATCTCCCCAGCACCTGACGGGGAGACGGTTCTGGTGCAGGTTACCCACTCCGGGGAGTTTGAGTGCAAGAATAAATACATGACATTTACACACCTTATTTTATGTTTCGAGAGGGAGAGCTGCTGTTTTTTCTCCTTTTTCTTTTTCATGAACAAGCACCAAGACCAACAGGTACATGAGTCATGACCACATCTGTTACCCCTTTTCCACCAAACCGGTTCCAGGTTGGTTCTGGGCCAATGCTGTGTTTGGAACCAGGCTTTTGTTTCCACTGACAAAGAACTGGCTCCGGTTCCAAGGTAGCACCAACTCTTTGCTGGTCTAGAGGAAAGAACCGCTAAAGCCTGGCATACATTGTGCGATTGTCGGCTCGTTTTGAACCAATTTTCCAGTCGTGCGACTATTTTTTGGATCGGGCCGGATTTCGACCCAATCGTTGGTGGTGCCTCGTGCAGTGTACGTGGGGTAACGACGAGAGATTAACACCTCACGACGAGCTCCCGATCACGAATCGTGTGCTCGCAAGAAAATCAAGCGTGTTTGAAATCCTGGTCGCTCCTCGTGAAGGTATTGCACAGTTGAAGTAGTGCTACGACCTGATTGGTCTCATCCTTTCATAGAGAGCATGTGCAATAAAAACAAAGACAGAAAAAGTGCCAAAACGTACGTATACAGTAGATAGTATTGGTCTAATGTGCTATATGTAGCCGTTGCTGGCAGCAGCGGCTGCATATAGCCCGTTAGACCAATACAACTTGCTGCTAACCTCCAGTTCTCGCTGAAGGATTGAAAGACCACACTGCCCACGTCTGCCCAGCCAATTCCTTGTCCAAACACGACGTTGTCTTTTCTTTTTTGATTTATCGCCACACAGGATGGCACAAGGCAGCGTGTTTGTTTTTACTGAGCATCTGCGGTGTCTCCCACTTCCGGGTTCCTCCTGTTCTTCTACTTCTTTTTGACGTTGCAGTTCCGGTATACAGAAGTCTGACGTGAGGATTATGAACGTATAGCGTGAACAGACGGGTCGCATCCGAGCCAACGTCAATAGCAAGACTGGGAGACGGAGATATTTTCCAATAAGAATGAATCTGGATGCAGCAAAGCATCATGGGAGGAGGAGGAGACAACCTGTCTTTTAGAGATGTGTCCACGGAGGAGCTACGAGGACCAAGTCCTGTTAGAGCAGATACCTGGTTGTTGCTGCAACTTTCACGTAAACGCAACAACGTAACTGACGTTTGCAGAGACGTAATTAACGTGGCTCGTCTTAGCACCCAAGCTGAGGAAAAACAAACCGGTTCTCAGCTGGTTCCTAGTTGAACGAGTTGTGAACCAGAACCAGCCCTGGAACTGGTTTGGTGGAAAAGGTGTATTGGGGACGCCACCTCTGGAGTCTCGCTCTTTCACCTGGAAGATGAGGCTGTGCGACTGTAGAACGAACCGTCTCACCTGGAGTTAAGCTCTGGAACCTGCCGAGCACCGTTTCAGCTAAACGGAGGCGCTACGGTCTAAAGAGGACGAACAAACCCTAACACATCATGGAATGACGTCCACAGCTGCACAGATTCACTTCCCGATGTGTTCTGGGTCTCCCTGGTGTTTCCCTCCCTAGTGCTCCCAGCCCAGATCACGTGATGTTGCCGGGAGATCAGCTGCACCTTAGTGATGATGTAAAGCTCCAGCTCCCCATTACTGAGCCATTTCATGCCCACTGAGCGTGCACGGCCCTCTGTTGTACGTTTTCAGGTGTGTGATGTCAGGGAGACCTTTTCCAAACGAGGATTTTAAGATGTTTGGGAATGCAGACGGGTTTCATGCTAATACAAAAGCAGACTCATGTGGATATAGACTCGGAATCACAACACCAGAACACTTCAGACTTGAAGAAGAGAAAATAAGTATAACTTAAAAGGAACAGAGATCTTTAAAAAAACAAAATTCAGGACAAAATGAATGGAACGTTGTGTTTCTGTAAAAAGGTATCAGTTTATGTTTTTTTTAGGTTTTTTTCTTTGAATCAAAAAAGAATACGACTATCTGTGTTTGACGACAGCTTTTTGTGTTATTTTATAACTTTGTTGTAGTTTTTTTTATTCCGTTTATTGGAAAGTGTTTTTTTTTTTAATTGCATAATTTGTAATTTGTTTTTGTTTTTTTTATTATTACATTAATTTAAATTTGATTTCTTAGGAAAAAGGGACAGATAAAATAAGCTTAGTCTTCTTTCTGTTCCCTTTCATTCAAGGAAAGAGACTTCAGACTTTTATCGTTATTGTCCGAGGCATACAATGAAATTAAAGCAGCACGGAGTGGCGTTTTCTTTCAAAAATGTAAGTAAAAAAAGTAGAATAAGTATAAAATAAAATAAAATAGACTGTATCACAGTACAAAAAAACCCACTCCTAACAGGGGGGCAACGAACCCAAAAACATCAGAATTGCATTCGAAGAAAATGTATCTTGTGCCAAACAACTTAATAAAATAAAAGTGATATAGATAAAAGTGATAATAAAAGTGATTCTAAGCAGATTTATCTTAAATTGTAGCCTTTAGAAATGTTAACAACTCAACTTAAGGACATTTTAACTTGTTTCGCATTAAACTTATTTTATGAATGGAGCCCTGCTCATTAAGATAATGTAAGAATAGATTTTTATCCATCACTCTATGCTATTTACTCGTACCCCGTGTATTTGTACCACGCTGCTTGAAAGTAAAGCGCTCATCCACATGGTTACCATAGTTACGGGAGTCCTGCATCTCTTCGGTTTGCCGGGGATCTCACATCCCCTCCTGCAGCCTCTGCCTTGCTCCCCTCGGGCTTCATGAATCAACGTTATGTTTTCTACGTGGTGAAACTCTCTGAAAGTTGCTGAAGGGTGTTTTTGGGCGGGTTAAAAAAATGGCAGAAAGGTTTGAAAGAGGTTTCAAATGCCCACGCCCAGCTCAGGTTCTCTTTTCTATATTAGGAAATAACTTCTAAGGCTTAATTCAAGGGTCAGGCTAAAAAACTTGAGTTTAGTTCCATCTTCTTTTGACCGATGGGGATAAATCTGAACAATAAAGGCCTCGGCTTCGTTAGATGTGGGATGTCTGCGTTGCCGCGCGGACAAATGAGCCTCCTCTTGTTCACGGCTGTTGTTGCTAATCAGACAAATCCCCTGCGTTGAAAGTAACGACTTCACTGGCTGAAACGTAGATCTGCTCAGGAAGATGCATCACTCTGGAAAAAGCCTTGCAAATTAGCCCCGAGCTTTGCATTGTGGGTATTCTCAGAGGCCGCTGTTATCTGTATTTTACAGGCTTCTGAATATTTTAAATGAATTTATTTCCAGAAACCATCACTTGGTTGTGCGGCCGGCCGGCTCATGGATATTGTTTCAGGATATGCAGCTTTGCTTTATTCTATGTTTGTTTAAGATAAAGAGGAAGCCTATGGAGCCCTCGCCCCTCCGACGTGTTTGCTCTTGCAGACGCAGCGTTGCTTCGTTTGGGCCGGTTACATATTTACCCCTGCAGGTCGTGTTGGTCGGCTCTTATCGTTTCATGACGCCGTGCTGTCATGAAACGTGCAGATGGAGCTCATCACGTAGACGCTTGATGAACGAGGGGTCTGGGACTATTATCCATTCATGAACTTAATGTTTTTCACTCATTCTTGTTTATGCATAAGTTTATCATTAGAAAACAAGATCTTCCTGTCACTTTCCAGCAGTTTTTTACTTTTTCATCTGATTTTAATTCATATCCAACTGGACACAATGGCAATCTTCATTTACCCTTCTGTCGAACATCTGCTCATCAATTTAATATTACATTTAGATGATTTTTCAGCATGCAAAGACCAGAGTTTTGTTTTGAGATGCCCAGGAGCAGAGTGGAAAGTTACTCTGGTGCCCTTTTTACCGCAAACCGGTTCCAGTGCTGGTTCTGGCTCACAACTCGTTCAACTAGGAACCAGCTGAGAACTGGTTTGTTTTCCATAGCTCAGGTGCTAAGGGTAGCCACGTCATTACATCGCTGTAAACGTCAGTTACGTCGCTGCGTTTGCGTAAAAGTTGAAGCAACAACAAGGTATTTGCTCTAATACAGGGGTCGGCAACCAAAACTGTTGAAAGAGCCATATTGGACCAAAAACACAAAAAAAATTAAAAGTATTGTATAAGCCTTATAATGAAGGCAACACATGCTGCATGTATCTATATTAGTTATAACTGGGGGAAGATTTTTTTTTTCATTATGCACTTAGAGAAAAAAGTCGAAATTTCGACAAAAAAGTCGAAATGTCAAGATTAATGTTGAAGTACAATCTTGAGAAAAAAGTCGAAATGTCGAGAAAAAAGTCGAAATGTCGAGAAAAAGGTCGAAATGTTGAGGAAATAGTCAAAATTTTGAGAAAAAAGTCGAAATGTTGAGATTAAAAAGGAAAGGAAAAAGGAAGACAAAAAGAAAAAAAAAACAAAATAAAGGAAAAAAAGAAGAAAAAAAGGAAAAAAAGAAAAAAGAAAAAAAGGAGAAAAAAAGAGACATCTCTAAAAGACAGGTTGTCTCCTGCTCCTCCCATGATGCTTTGCTGCATCCAGATTCATTCTTATTTGAGTTCTTTGTCAGTGGAAACAGAAAGCCCGGTTCCAAACTCAGCACTGGCCCAGAACCAGAACCAGAACCCGCCTGGAACCAGTTTGGTGGAAAAGCGGTCTGGGAGATTTGAGGACAGTAGGAGAGGAGATGGTGGTTCCCCAAACTAGTCCATTATTCCTTCAAAATAAAACTGAAACTGATATTTTAACAGAAAGGAAAAAACAAACTCCTGCAACCTAAAGTGCCGTCTGCAAACAAACCAGAGCAGATTTGTGTAAACCTTCTTCTCCTTGAAACACACGGTTTCACGCTCTTCTCTCAGCCACCAACAGCATCCAGATGAGGCATGACGGGGGAGGAACAAACTCTTAGGTGAACTTCTGACCTGAAATACGAACGCTGAGATCCTGGAGCTGAGCACATACTTTAGTCCAGATGGATTATGGATCTATACGTACTATACGCAGCCTCACCTCACCAGGAATGAGTTGAGGGTTCAATACTGGGTCATATTCATCCCATTCACAAGGAATTCAGGAGTGGGTGTAAAACACTGCTGCATTCTGGGAAGATACCTCCACAGCTGCTGGTGGAGGTTTAAATACCGGAAATAATCACTTTACTATCACCACAGACGGGTCAAGTTGTAGAAACTCAGCTGATTTTCCCTGAGAGGGGAAAATCCCCTTAATGCTGTTTAAAAAGTAGTTAAACTCTGACGGAGACCAGGATTTGAGAAATATATGTTCAGCTTTACATTGAGAGCAGTGGCCAGAGCCTTAACAGTCTAGTTTAATGATTAAAACTTTATTGCAGTGAAACCAGAAACACTCCTTTCCCTCCTTTACACAGATTACTTTGTAATACTGTATTTGACCTGGTCTTTGTACGTTTTGACCGTATAGAAACGTAAGAATGAGATGTACCTGCTGTACTCTACTGCCCTTACTTTTTAACAACTTGTGCTTTTTATTATGGTTCCTCTTTTCTTATCATTTTATTTCATTTTATTTGTTATTTACTGTTTGTGTCTTGCCGCTTTTAATGTTGATGTAAAGCACTTTGAATTACGTTGTGTTGAATTGTGCTAGACCAGGGGTCGGCAACCCAAAATGTTGAAAGAGCCGTATATGACCAAAAACACAAAAAACAAATATGTCTGGGGGCCACAAAAAATGAAGTCTTGTATAAGCGTTAGAATGAAGACAAATGGCGAAAGGAGAAATGTTGAGAAAAAAGTCAAAATTTCGAGAAAAAAGTCGAAATTTCAAGAAAAAAGTCAAAATGTCGAGAAAAAAGTCAAAATTTTGAGAAAAAGTCAAAATGCCGAGATTAATGTTGAAGTACAATTTCGAGAAAAAAGTCGAAATGTCGGAAAAAAATTTTAAATGACGAGAAAAATGTTGAATTAAAAAGGAAAAGCAAAAAGGAAGAAAAAAAGAGAAAAAAGAAGAAAAAAAAGAAAAAAAGGGAAAAAAAAGAGAAAATAAAGAGGAAAAAAAAGAAGAAATAAAGGAAAAAAAAGGTCAAACATTTTTGAAAAAGCTCGAGGAGCCACGCTAAAGAGCAAAAAAATGTCGAGAAAAAAGTTGATTTAAAAAGGAAAAGGAAAAAGGAAAAAAGAAGAGAAAAAAAGAAGAAAAAAAGAAAAAAAGGAAAAAAAAAAGAGAAAATAAAGAGGAAAAAAAAGAAGAAAAAAAGGAAAAAAAAGGTCAAATATTTTTGAAAAAGCTCCAGGAGCCACTAGGGCGGCGCTAAAGAGCCGCATGCGGCTCTAGAGCCGCGGGTTGCCGACCCCTGATCTAGACAAATAAACTGGGTTGCTGTTCTCCTCCTTCATTCCTGAATGGAAGCAGACTCGTCGTTTTAAACATCGTTTGCACCAGATTAACGTCTGAAACCTCCTCACTTCCAAAGTTTAGAGTCACGGTCTGAAGATCTTAGTTCCTATTTCTGATAACGACCAGATTCCTTTGTGACTCAAAGGGCAACGTAACTGAGTGAGTCGTCGAGGTTGTTCTTACATCGTCTCCAGACCCGACGCAGCAGCAGCAGCTGCAGTTATCTGCCACCGGAATTAGATACGAGAAACACGCTAATTAAAAAGACCTGATCCATTTGTGTCCGTTCCTGTCGGCAGGTCAGCGAGTTAATTCATTACTTCCTAATGAATTGAGCATGTGGGTTTAGGAGGCGCTGAGACGGAGCCAGACGGAGCTCCTGCGAGGCCAGACGTGACGTCTGAGAGCGAGTAAATATCAAACCGGCCTTGGGGTCCTCTGTCTTTGTCCTCGGTCTGTCTGAGAAAAAGCAGAGCGGGTGGCCGAAGCGTCTGACAAATTCAAGCGGTCACATTGGCTGCAGGGCCGACGAGGCCCGCCGTCGCCCCTAGCGACAGGTCCGGCGCCATCGATGGCTTTTTGCTCTCACAGCTGCCGCAGTCAGATTCAGATTCAGATTCAGATCTGGGAGCCACCTGGGTTCAGTTCACCATCAGCACATTAAAAATGAGGAAAACAGGACACAAATCATGTTAAAATGTGTAAAAAAGTGTATATACACATCTGTATCTATATATATATATATATATATATATATATATATATATATATATATATATATATATATATATATATATATATATATATATACAGATATAACTATAGATATCGATATCTATAAGAAACCGAAGATGTGCACGCTATATATCTATATCTATCTAGATATAGATGTATACATCTATATCTAATATATATATATATATATATATATATATATATATATATATATATATATATATATATATATATATATATATATATAAATATATATATATATATCGTGCACACTCGGTTTCCTCTTTCACCATGGATCACACTTTGGGAATCCTTTATATTTCAGGAGTGCATTAGCTGAGTTTTTTTTATTTGATTTTATTCAATTCAGCTAGCAGTGAAAGCCAGGGCTCCACTGATAAAAACAGCAGAATTTTACAGCAATCAATAAAAAACATACAATTTTAAAACATACAATTTTAAAGTTAAAAATATTACATTTAAGTGCAACAATGCAATGTTTATTAGCAGTCATGCTGAGTCTTTTCTATCTAAATAGTGTCATTAAACAGTCTAACTGCAGCATGCAGGACTGAGTTTTTCAGCCTGCTGGCCTTGGGTTCATTTTGTGCTGGTTCCTCCATGTCTTGGCAGTCCAGCTGCCTCGTGTCGGAAGGAGCAGGTCCTCATCATGCATGGCCCTGAGCAGCTTCACTGCAGCGTCCTCCCTCCTGGTCTGGAGTGATGGGAAGGGTTGGGAGATGTTACCAGCTCTTCTTCCAATGATCTTGCAGGCGCATGTTTGTACTCGCTCTAGCTCTGCCTGTTGTTTTTTAGAGCAGCCCACCAAGATCACTGAGCTGTATTCCAGACACGGCCTGGTGAGAGTGGTGTAAAGCACGATGAGGTCATCTGCAGGTAAACCGGAGACGGTTTGACGGTTTTCGTCAAAATGGAAATTGAGTTCTTGGTTTTATTTCCACGTAGACGAGTGAGTTTGATGCCTCCTTAACGAGGTCGGTCCCTGGATCAACAGGAACTATAGGCGAGTCGTTGGTCCCGGTGAAGCTGCAGTCTGTCTGCGGTGATCACTGACACACTGGGTCGTAGCGAGCTTGGTCGTATTATTTAAACTGTGTTTTGGGATTAATAAGCATGGTCTGGAATGATTTTCCGTTGGATCGATTTAGCAAATAAAATTAAGACCATCCAGCTCCTCAACCATCAGTTACGTGTTTTACATGAGCAGTTCAGGTAGAAACATTTATTCAGGTAGAAACATTTAGTTCAGGTAAAAACGGCAGTCAAAGTCCCTCTAAAAAACGTGACATGAAAAAGGTGCAGTAGAAACGCTGAAACAGCACAGGGGGGCGGGGGTGACTTCAATAATAAAACCAAGTTGAACTTAATGATTTTCAACTTCATCATATTATATTGTTTAGCCAAAAATAGATACATTACCTCTTCATTATCCATCCTGCAAACGACCGCTGAAAACAGAAAAGTAGTTTTGAATGTCCGTCCCGTCATATTTCATTCACTGTCAAAACAAATGCAGCGACGGGGACAGGATCTTTCCGGCAGTACGCGCTGGTGCTCATGGGAAACGTAGTGTTCTTTCTGGTAAAGCACTACCGCTTTTGTCCAAATGAGCCGCCAAACTCAACAAAAGCTGAAAGTTACATTGTGCTGCTTTAACGTGATTAAGTCCTGGGAATAAAAGGTATGATGCCAGGAAACACCCACGTGAGCAGTTTTCAATCAATCAATCAAAGTTTATTTAGACGGGACAATGCATATTAATGAACACTTGTTTAAGCAGTTTAAATACACCGGATTTTATCAGAAATACCAGTTTCTACCCGCAGTCCCCACAGAAAACATAAAAATAATTCAATCAAACAAGAGAACAAACATAAAACATACATAGTAGCGTAGTTTCCTGGTTTTTACTGTGAAAGAGACGGGAATCAGGTTGAAGCACCTAAAAATGAATGTTTCCCATTTATCACAGATTTTCATCTTATCTAAGACGCTCGAGACGCTGAAAAATCAATATTCAGATATAGTTGGACAACCAGAGGAGTGAATGTCATTTTGGTGCAGAAACGAGTTAATTTCCACTCAAACTTCTGAGGGGGGGCGGTTTCTGCTGATCTAAATGCCACCTCGTCCACAGAGACGGACCAAATCCATCTCACTTTTTGTTTTTGTTTCGTCCGCTGCCGACGGAGGAGGATTTGGAAAGATCTGGCCCGGCGTTGAAGCGTCTACGCGCCTACAGGCGCCGCGGTGGCTCTGGTCTCTGGTCTCTGCCGCCGGCGTCCTCTAGCTCTCAGGCGGCGGCTGATCAATACCCATTTCCAAACCCAGAGTTTTCTCCAGCTCTGCCAATTTGAGAATCGATCTCCTAAACGCCATGAATGGACCGGTTGTGTGTGTTTATCATCCGTTTCAGCGGTCAGCCCGGGGCCAAACTTATCGACGGACAGTTTTATGCAGGGACACGTCCGTCTGTGTGTTGTTATTATTCTACCACTGAGGGAGGAAATAACACGACGATCGTTGGAGTGGCGCCGTCGATAATCACACCATCAAGAACCTGCAGAGTCGCTTTCTAAAGTTTGTTCTGACGAGCGCTGAACAAAATCAATTCTCCCATTTTAAATCAATTCTCATATTAATTCCTAAAAATGGATTTGTATTTGTCTAAAAATCACTTTTTTATTTTAACATTTTCACCCGGTGAACTTTAATCCCAGTAGTCGCGTCATTTAATTCTTACATGTGCAACTGACAAACATTGAACATGGCATCAAGTTTAATACTAGTATTAATATGTTGCATAACTACTAACAGTAACAGCTAAAAAACAGTTTTAATAACATTAACACAAATACATATCTGATTGAATCGAATAGAGAATCTTAAATTTTAAGAATCTTAATCTTAACCCTTGTGCTGTCTTTGGGTCAAGGAAGGAGGAAGGAAGGAAGGAAGGAAGGAAGGAAGGAAGGAAGGAAGGAAGGAAGGAAGGAAGGAAGGAAGGAAGGAAGGAAGGAAGGAAGGAAGGAAGGAAGGGAAAAGGGAAGGAATGGAGAAAAGAAGGAACAGGAGAATTAGGTCATTTTGACCCAAAGACAGTACAAGGGTTAATCTTAAGAATCTGAATTGAATCGATTCTTGACATTTGAATCGATCGCCAGTCTCTAGTTCCTGGTTTTTATGAGACTAAACTTGTGATTGCTCTTAAAAGGAGTGCAGGGGAAGCTTGAGCCATTATTCTGTTTGCAGGCGGATGTTGGGGCTAAACGTAATACGGCCCCTTTTAAAGACGTTAGTAGTATTTTATTTTTAAAATTTGGGTAGGAAAAGTTGAAGAAAAACCTGTGAACAACATTTATTTAGCAACATTTATAAAAAGCTAAACAACATTCCTTCTTTCAGGCCACGCCTTCAAAACCCAACAGGCAACAAGTGTGGAAACATGCTGCCATCGGTTTTAGAGCCCCGTCGCTTGAACTGCCGATTAATTTTAACCATTTTGAAGTGAGATTTAATCCATGTTGTCTAGACTTCTACATACAGGACTGTCTCAGAAAATTAGAATATTGTGATAAAGTCCTTTGTTTTCTGTAATGCAAAAATGTCATACATTCTGGATTCATTACAAATCAACTGAAATATTGCAAGCCTTTTATTATTTTAATATTGCTGATCATGGCTTACAGCTTAAGAAAACTCAAATATCCTATCTCAAAAAATTAGAATATTCTGGAAATCTTAATCTTAAACTGTAAGCCATAATCAGCAATATTAAAATAATAAAAGGCTTGCAATATTTCAGTTGATTTGTAATGAATCCAGAATGTATGACATTTTTGTATTTTTAATTGCATTACAGAAAATAAAGAACTTTATCACAATATTCAAATTTTCTGAGACAGTCCTGTACATTCTGAGCATCGTAGTGAAAACCGCTTCAGAAAAAGACGTCCCGCCTCCTTTTTAGGAGAAACCACTTGATGAATGTCGCTATGAGCAGCTTCTCCACCTGATTCTCCGTTTTAATGGGTTGGGTGGATGAAAGTAGCCGTTGCCGGGGACCAGCCCTGTCGTCGGGGACCAGCGCCCACCAGTACTCCTTTCCACCGACACAATCTTTTTTTCAATCTTTTGATGCTGAAATTAAACTTTTTACAAATTGTATTCAAACTAATGAGTAAAAAAATATAATTTCACATGCGATGTCTCAATGTTTGACAAGGTTCAAGCCCCCCCCCCTCTTGAAACCCTCACCAGGGACTCGCTTGAGCCACTTTGATGTCTTGTATTGTCCCTGTTTGAGGCGGCGTTCTCCCAGCATCCTTCACTCCCATCACCGCGCAAAGAGCCGTCCCTGAGTGGTTTTTCTTTTTTTAATTATTATTTGTGTCTGAGTGTCTGATCGGGCCAAATTTTCTGCTCCAGTTTTCCCTGCCGGTCCTCTCAGCCCCAACCCCCCCCCCCCAGCTCTCGCCTGTTGCCGTTTGGTGAAGCAGCCTCGTCTTAAATCAGCCAGCTGGACGGGAGGAAATGCTCGGGCCGGCGTCACGAGTTATGGCATCACGTCCGCGTTGCATTTATTCATGAGCACAGAGGACGCTCAGTTCTTCATCTCAACCTCTTTCTAGTACGTTCAACCTCATCCCTTTTTATTTATGTCACCACTTAGGTTAAGTGGCTGGAATGAAACATGGGAACAACAGACGTCCTGAGGTTCATTCAGCTCTATGTTCTCTACTTTTGGGACGAATTCACTGTTTAACAGGGATGGGAATTGATACGATTTTTACAATTCCATTTTTGATTCTGCTTACCGATTCGGTTCTTTAACAATCCCCTTATTGCTTCCCATTTGGAAAAAAAGGACAACAATGAGGCAAATGGCGCTAATATGATAGCGAGTGTTCACTAGTTAATTAGTTACCTGCAGTTTTATTAGCCAAGGACACGCTAACGTTGCAGATGCTGCTGGAAAATGCAACATTCCCTGATCATTATTGCTGTTGTGTGTTGCATGTTGGTACCATTTCCTACGGTGGCCAAGACCCGCCATTGCTGAAAATAAAAGTAACGCTGCAAAAGAAACAAACGCTGTTGCAAATAAAAGAAACGCTGCAAATATAAATAAACCCAGCTGCAAATGAAATAAAAAAATGACAAAAACGCTTTGCAAATAAAATAAACGCTGCAAATAAAAACAAACGCTGCTGCAAATAAAAAAAAAAACACGCAAATAAAAAAGCCACAACGGAAGTGAATAATAGTGGGACTATTTTTGCCGATGCACCGGTGTTGCACATTAAAAATTACACGTAGCGACGTTGAACACTAACCTTTTCACTTATTTTCTCGTTTGTTATTCTTCTTATTCCTCGATCTTCTTATTTCTTCCTTTCCACTTACGTCCTCTTCGTCTTCTTCTTCTCCTCTCACGTAAAAAACACCGGTGCATCAGCAAAAATAGTCCCCGGTAATTCACTTCCCTTGTGCCTTTTTTATTTGCGTCGTTTTTTTTTTTTATTTGCAGCGTTTCTTTTATTTTCTGCAATGGCGGGTCTCGGCCACCGTACATTTCCTCCCTTTGACGAAATATTCACTTAGCAAGTATTGCAAGTTAGCCTGTTGTCATCTTTTTACTGAAATATAACCATACTTTCGTATGTCTGTATCGATTGAGCGCCATGTCTACTATCGTCTGCTGGCTTACGCAACGTGCGTGATGACGTCGCTATGCTCACTGGAATCAAAAAGGGAATCGTGAAAAATATGGCAACGATTCCAAAGAATTGAAACACCGGTTCTGAACAAGAACCGGTTCTCGATTCCCATCCCTACTGTTTAATGAGCACAAACACACGTCACATGACCTTGTTGTGTGGAGTTTTACATCGTTTGGGGTTTTTTCTGAGGCGACCTGGTTGTGTTCGACCTCACACCTCGAGGTGAGATGACCGCTGACTCCAGATCAGCCGCCACCGGCCCGGCTCGGTTCAGCCGGCTAGAAATGGAGGTCAGTGTGACGCGGTGCAACCGGTCGCCCCCGGCTGGAGTCACAACGAGGTATTTGTGTCATGTGGTTCCCTAAAACCCACGCTTGTCTCTGTAAAGTGATGAGACGGTTGTTTTTGCGTCATCTTGGAGACGCACACCAGGACCAGGAGAGGCCCGGCAGAACCTGTATAGATACTAGAGTTTAAAAATACTCCTGTAGAAGTTGAAGTATCAACTCCAGTTTTTTACTCAAGTAAAAGTATAAAAGTACTGGTTTCAAAACTACTTAAAGTATAAAAGTAAAAGTAATGTAAGGGGGAAAAAAAGCCATTAAGGACAAAAGCCATTGAAAATGAATGTATCTTAGTATAATGCAAATATATTAAAGAAGCATATATGTGTACTATTGAGCATTAACATGTGTTTCAGAGAGCAGCAGATATGATGACTAGTTGCCTATAAGTATTGTAATGGTGCAAAAAGTCAAACTTCAGAGGCATGTGATCATTTATCCTAACCTTTATTGGAATGTACATCCAAGTTTAGTTGCAGGAATCTGAGGGAACGGATGTAAGAACAAAACTGGACAAGAACATCTGAAACAACCACAACCAAATTCACTCTATCCGGATGGAGCAATTTAACTGGATAGTTTTTTTTAAAGGCCGAAATGAAATAGAGTAACAAGGCTGTTTTTAAAATGTAAGGAGTAAAAAGTACAGATAATTGCGTGAAAATGTAAGGAGTAAAAGTAAAAAGTCGTCTGAAAAATAATTACTCCAGTGAAGTATAGATAACCAAAGTTTCTACTTAAGTAAGGTAACAAAGTATTTGTTACCTTTGAACAGAAGAAATGTAAAGGAGAGCACCGATACAACGCCGTCACAGAGCCTCGCTTCTGGACCAGTAACAGTCTGGTTGATCCTTTACTTCTCTGGTCCGGAGCAATCAATGCTCACGTCTTCCAAAGGTACCATGATGGTCCGTCTCTGATGTCTTCTTCCTTTCAAAGAGAGGCTTTTAGAGGGTTTTCACTCCTTCTGGTCGCATCAGCTAGACTTGTAGTCAAGACCGCCTTAACTGAGACCAAGACCAAGTCAAGACCGAGACCAAAAGAAACTTGTTAATTCCTGATCCTGCGTGATTGTATTCCATCATCCTGGTTCAGCTAGTTTCCATATGAGCTTGTTTTCAACTGCAGCTCAATAACACAGAGAAGTGGATGATGATGTTGAACTCACTATAAATGTTTCCATCCATCAGCTGAGATCAGATCTGTGTGGCGACTGCACTACCGCTATTTCTACACTATTGGAGGATTGACTCCAGTGCTTTTAAGGATTGACACGACTACTAACTAGTCCCAAAGTCCTCTAGCAGAATAACCAGCTCCACCACCCCCTCCACCCTTTCCATCCTGGTTCTGCTCATTTGGTCATTTGTGCTGACCCTCAAAGACAAACCCGGGCCGGCGTCAGTCCTCCAGCACCTCCTGCCATCTTCTGCTGTCAGCGTGACGTCCCTGCAGACGCGGTAACAGGGGGGTGGAAGTGCGAGAGCGGGACGCTAGTCGGACAGTGACGGCACCAACCTTTAAGGTTTCTCTCCAGAAGCCCCTGGCAGGCGGTGCAGGTGGACGGCTGCTCCGAGGCTGGGGGATTTACCGAGGGCCCGGGACCTCATGGAGACCTCCATCTGCTGCAGCAGAGGGCAGCGACGTGGCCTGACAAACCTGCCCTGAGAGGGGGGCGGGGGTTTAATGAGCCAAAAATGTCTGCAAAGACAATCCACTCTGGTGAGAATGTGGAGAAGGAGGGAGGCTGATGGTGGAGCAAAGATGTGGGTGCAGACATAAGGGTGGGACGATACGGGTAATTCACGATTCAATACTGTGGCGATATGTGGCCCACGATAACGATAATATCACGATATCTACGATATTCGATATATTGTACGAAATTTCATCAACGATATATCGCGATATGTGTGACTGAAAAAGAAAAAATACCCATAAAAAAGGAAAACGTCTGTAGTTATGCATTTATTCAATGCCAAAACCTCATACAATGTCCAAAGAAAGTGCCTCCTAGGCTTGTAAATGTAAACACTGTACAGCTGGACAAATTAAAGTGCATGAACATTAATAACATGTTTTATATAAACCAGGACAGTGCACTGCTTTGTTTCTAACACTGAAAAGTCAGTAAGCAACTTAATTTTGCATAGTACCTCACTGCGAGAGTTGGAGAAAAATCTGAGGAAGCCAGGGCCATCTGCTGCTTCAGGGAAGTCGCTCCTCTTGGATCGCTCAGCCACCTCCGAGCTCACAGGGTTGTTTATTAATAACGCTTCGTAAATACCTACAGTACTTCCTGAGCGTCGAGGGACTGGAGGATCGGTCCGCCTGATCGATGGGTTAGAGAGTCAGAGTTCTAACCAGACTGCACCTCTGGCTCGTCTGTCCGTCTGGTTGTTTGTCAGCGCATATAATAATAATAATAATTAAAGCTGCAAGCAGCGATGAACGGGCCCTCGCACTCACGGCCACCGCCCCCATAAGCATATCAGAAATGACACCACCCACGACTCTCTATGTCAAACCATTCAAAAGTTATGGCAGAAAATAGAGACTATGGAATATCGACCAATCAGAAGAAGAGGCGTTGCTAATTCATGCCAATGAAAGTCAAGTACTCAAAACCATGTCCGATGACACCACCCACGAGTCTTTATGTCAAACCATTCAAAAGTTATAGCAGAAAATAAGGACAACCAATCAGAAGAAGGGGCGGGGCTAATTCAGGCCAATGAAGGTCAAGGACTCAATACCGAGTCCGATGACACCACCCACATGTCTTTATCATAACCCGTTCAAAAGTTATGGCAGAGAAAGGTTTTCTAGGGGGCGCTGTTGAGCCATTAGGCCACGCCCATTAATGCAAACCATGAAATATCAAATTTTTCGCCAGGCCTGGCTTGCGTGCAAAATTTGGTGACTTTTGGGGCACGTTTAGGGGGGAAAAAGGCCCTCCTTTTGTCAGAAGAATAACGACAAGAATAACGACGAAGAATAATAATAACAATTCCTACAGATAAAATAGGGCCTTCGCACTGTAAGTGCGAAGGCCCTAATAATAATAATACATTTTATTTATAAGGCACCTTTCTTGGCACTCAAGGTCGCTGTACAACAATCAAAACATCCATCCATCATATACATATACACACACAACCAGACATACTCACACTCACACCTACGGGCAATTTAGAATCATCAATTAACCTAGCGGGCAACAAAGATAATTGAGGAACCCTCACACCCTGCTAACTATCTGTTTAAGCGCCTCCGCTCCCAGAGGAGGATTATTTATAAGTCACTGGGTAAAACAAACAAGAGATACAACGACTCTTTCTTTCCCTCGGCCGTACGACTTAACGCTTAATTTCTTGTCCTATTTCGGTGGTCCTGTCTGATATGTGCTGTTGTGTGCCTTGTCCAGTATTGTCTGCTTGTTATTACTCTGTCTTTTTCCTCTGGAAAACGTTCTGTCTTTTCTACTGTCGTGGTGTTTTGTTGCAGCTACCACCTGCACCGTGAAACTAATTCCACCGGCCTAGCCGTGTGGCAATCAAAGGAAGTTGAGTTGAGTTGATGCATGTTTTTGGACTGTGGGAGGAAGCCGGAGCACCCGGAGGGAACCCAAGCAAGCACGGGGAGAACATGCAAACTCCACACAGAAAGACCCTGCCGGGCCTGGGAGTGCTAATCACCTTAGCACCTAACATAGAAAACACAATTTAAAACAACAGAAAACAGCAGAGTTTGCAGCAGAACATAAAAGGCAGGCATTATAATTCAAATGTCTGTCTGAATAAGTAGGTTTTGATCACTGATTTGTGTTTGCAGAGACGTCGGTATTATTATTCTCTTCTATCACAACATGGTGCGAGGAGCTCCGGGGGAATCTGGTTATTAGAACAATTAGTCTCCATTACCAGGTCTGTTGATTAGATCAGCCTTCTGATTGGTCCCTGACTGACCAATTAGAAACATCATCCTCCATTGTTACATCCGGGTCAAAATATCCGTCTCTCTCGTTCACATCAGTGGAAAAAGCCTAGTTTTTACTTACCGTATTGACCCGAATATAAGACGACCCTGATTATAAGACGACCCCCTCTTTTTCAAGACTCACATTTGAAAAAAGACTTTTTTTGAACTCCAAATTCAATTTTTATACAGAAAATAATTACAGTACATCTGAAACAAATGATTATAACAATATATTTGAGAGAAAAAGCCTGTTATTTTGCCTCATTCAAATCATGATCTAGAAGTTTGTATCATAACTTCTTCGACCCACTTTTCTCCAGATTGTCGCTACGTTTCTCCATTTTCTGTTATCTCTTCTCTTATTTTCTTCTCTTTTCTTTCTTACCGCTATTTTTTATTTTTCTTCTTCATGCTACTGCTATTTTTATTTTTCTTCTTCGTGACAGGGGTTCACTTTGGCGCCATCTAGCGGTGTGAATGGGTATAACGTCTAGACCCCGAATGTAAGACGACCCCCACTTTTTCAGTTTTATTTCAATGCAAAAAACCCCGTCTTATATTCGGGCCAATACGGTACTTTCAGTAAAAATGAACACTTGCAGTGTAGTGAGGGTGCAGCGTATTATTATCCCCAAAATGGCAGAAATCCGATCCGTACTGTCAAAACAAAGTCGGCTCCGGATTTGTAGTAGGCTGTTGGGGGAACGCTCATTAGCTTGCAAAGTTCAAGTTAGTGCTCGAATTATAAGGCGCACCTTCAATAAATGGCTTATTTTAAAACCCTTTCATATATATTAGGCGCACTGCATTATAAGGCACATGGAATATACGGTAAGATACCGTACTATAGTGGCTGGGGTTGAGTTAGGTATCTACCTGATGGAGTTGCGCTACAGGAAATTATACAAATGCCGGTTTTAGCGCTGTTACTTCGGCGACACCAACTACAGTCCCCACAATCCCCCTGACTACAGTAACACAAATGACCGTAATTATCATATATAAGGCGCACCGCCGGTTTTTGAGAAAATTAAAGGCTTTACGTGCGCCTTATAGTGCGGAAAATACGGTAAAGTAAAGGACTTAAATGCGAGCCAGCATTTCCTCCAGGTTGTCCCGACCCCCCCGGCTCCTCCAACTCCACGACCGCACGGCCAGCAGTGGGGAAGCTCCTGCTGAATGACCATTGTCTGCACAGATGACTGTGAGTCATTGTCCCGGCGGCCCAATGATGCCATGCAGCAGTCAGACCTCCTTTTGTGGCCCGTGTAGAGCTGCGGCAGGACCGGCAGGTCCGGCAGACACCGACTGCCGGACCTTCAGACAGTCCTGCCAGACAGTCCGTTCACGAAGAAACGGGTCACTTTACTTTTTGGGAAATTAAGAAATAAATTACTAAAAACCTTTCTTTTTAGCAAAGCACGTTATCACTAAACAATGCTGTTGTTTTTGTTTTTTTTTCCCTAGTTGCTGTTATTGTTTTATTCTCTTTTCTGCCATGTCTTGACTTTTTATCCCTTTTATTCTTTTATCTTGATTGTATTATTTCTGTTTCCTTTTAATTATCAAACTGTAGCACTTTGAGATTTTCAGTAATGGAAAGTGCATTATAAATAATAATAATAATAATAATAATAATAATAATTATTATTATTATTATTATTATTATTATTATTATTATTATTATTATTATTATTACTTTAGTGTTTACAAGCTCCACTTACAGGACTGTCTCAGAAAATTAGAATATTGTGATAAAGTCCTTTATTTTCTGTAATGCAAAAAATGTCATACATTCTGGATTCATTACAAATCAACTGAAATATTGCAAGCCTTTTATTATTTTAATATTGCTGATCATGGCTTACAGCTTAAGAAAACTCAAATATCCTATCTCAAAAAATGTTCTGGGAATCTTAATCTTAAACTGTAAACCATAATCAGCAATATTAAAATAATAAAAGGCTTGCAATATTTCAGTTGATTTGTAATGAATCCAGAATGTATGACATTTTTGTTTTTGTAATTGCATTACAGAAAATAAAGGACTTTATCACAATATTCTAATTTTCTGAGACAGTCCTGTAGATCATGCTTAACAACTATGTCCGTCCCCATACCTCCATAAACTGTAAAAATCTTTTATTTTCCCCCCAGCGCACGTTTGTTCATTCTGGGTGGGAGTTTTTTTCTCCAGCAGCTTCGTGTACGTTACAAATCTCTTGGGATTTATCATCATTAACCCACAGACAGAGATTTCTGAGATGTTGCTCATTGAGAGGCAGCCAGCATGCTTCCCAACCCTCTCACATACTCGCTACGAGACACATTTGCCGTTTTAAAAGTACTGCTGCTTATATTGCACTCATTTCTACTTATATTCAACATGCATGTCGGAACTTTTTAGCAGGATTGAGGTCTAAAAGTGCCATCAGGCACGTGGGAATGGCCTGGGGGACGTATATACCCTGCCAGGGCGTACGTCCTGATCATACCTGATCCACCCCTGATCCACCCCTCTTTCCTGCCGTCCTCCCGTTTTAGTATTCTCCCGTAAATTTCACGTTTTATAATATAATAATTTTTAAACTGCAAACTGAATTGTCACTAGTCTCGCGAGAACTTCCCCCTGCTGTCGTCTGGTTCTCGCAAGATTAATGGCGACAACGGGAACAAACTCGGAACAACAAATCAGGATGGATGGATGTGACCAGAGAGAAGATATTTCTGCCAAAAAAAGCGAAGACTTTGTGTAAATATCTCTAAAAATGGGAAACCGAATTTACTTCCTTAAAGATGAGCAGGACAATTAACTGTTACGAGTTCTGAAAGTTATTTCAGCTAGAGGCACAGAAACATGTGTCATCAGTCATTAATGCCAGAGAGCCACATGAGTGGAAATAACAAATTAAAATAAAATGTAAATGTTTCACTTGAAGACAATAAATACATATATAAACTAAAAATACTTAAAATAAATAAATGTGCTTTAATTCACTTGTGTTTTCATTTAGACTCTATTATAGTAATTACATACACAGGAATGTCCACAACATTTCAGTGTCAACAAAGGTAGAACTATCAAATTCTGACCTCATAATTGTTGACAGGTAGTTATTTTAGATTTCTCGTAAATCTGTCTTAAAATGTCAGATACTGGACCTTGAAAATGTCCCTTATTTTTACATCCAAAACTTGAAGTTATGGTCCTGATCTGACAGCTGCGGCGTCACTGTGTTTGTGTTTGCAGCTCATGAAAAGAGTTTAACACATGTAAAGGGTATCTCAATTGTATCTTGAAGATTTAGGGGTAGAATTTCAAAATAAAGTCCTCTGATTTAAACATTTAAACATTAAAATGGTACCATGGTTGCTCCCATTGTGTCTGGTTTGTCGTGCGCTGAAGTTCTTGCCCCTGCCTTGGATACAGATGATGATATCCACACCAAAATAAAAGAGTTGGGCTGAGAGAGTGAGCCAGGGATCTGCAGGTGTGCATTGAGTAGGTTTTTACTCATGTTGTAAGGACCGGCAGCTATTTATGAGTCTCATTAAGGAAATATGTCCATGTGAGAAACCTGTTGGCTCTTTCTTTATCAGCAACGCCAACAGGGACCAGCAGATGTGTCGGCTAACTTGATTTGTATTGCATCATTCTGGGGGTGTCGGCCCACTAGGCATGTGTGGAGTGTTTGTCTTGTTGTTGTTGCTGTTGGTGCGTGCATTTATTCTTATCCATGAGCAACTGCATCCCACATGAAGCAGCCTTCCTCTGTCGTGAACTAAGTCTGGTTTTTGTGGGTCTTGTGGTCATTTCCAGGAGGCAGAACCAACTGAAACTGCCACTGGACATCCCCGAACAGGCGTCCAACCAGTCAGAGACAGGAATTATGTGATGTCGGCATCGATGACGGCATGAGCATCATCAATCCAACGAATGGCTTTTGTTGGTCTTGCAGTAAAACCTCGTTGATCACCTCCATAGTGTAGACCAGGGGTCGGCAACCAAAAATGTTGAAAGAGCCATATTGGACTAAAAACACAAAAAACTAATAAATCTGGAGCCGCAAAAAATGAAAAGTCTTGTATCAGCCTTAGAATGAAGGCAACACATGCTGCATATATATATATATATATATATATATATATATATATATATATATATATATATATATATATATATATATATATTAGTTAGAACTGGGGGGAAATTTATTTTTTCATTATGCACTTCGAGAAAAAATTCAAAATGTCGAGAAAAAAGTTTAAATTTCGAGAAAAAAGTAAAAATGCCAAGATTAATGTTGAAGTACAATCTTGAGAAAAAAGTCGAAATGTTGAGAAAAAAGTTGAAATGTTGAGAAAAAAGTCGAAATGTTGAGAAAAAAGTCGAAATGTTGAGAAAAAAGTCGAAATGTTGAGATTAAAAAGGAAAGAAAAAAGGAAGAAAAAAGAGAAAAAAAGGGAAAAAAAGATGAAATAAAGGAAAAAAAGAAGAAAAAAAAGAAAAAAGAAGAAAAAAGAGAAAAAAAGGGAAAAAAAGAAAAAAATGGAAAAAAAAAGTCAAACCTTTTTGAAAAAGCTCCAGGAGCCACTAGGGCGGCGCTAAAGAGTTGCATGCGGCTCTAGAGCCGTGGGTTGCCGACCCCTGGCGTAGACCATTCTCTTTGGTACGAGTCTATGGAAACTGACGGGGCTCGGATGACTGATAATCTACAACAGAAACCAGAAATTCAAAGTTTTGGGGCAGCTCAAAGACATATAAGTCAAATCTCCCAACATCCCACATTCCTTCATGCATAATATATATGTTCGGTGTTATGGTTTTGGTAGTTTCCTGTTTTATTTTGAAGCCTGTGTCGTTGTGTTTCACTTCTGGGTTGACTTCCCTTGTTCCCATCTGCCCTGATTGTCTGCACTTGTGTCTCGTTTACCCTTGTGTATATCTGGTCTTGTTTTTCCCTGCTCTCTGCTGGTCCGTACTGTCTCCTCCCTCCGTGTTTTCCATGTCAGGTTCTGGTAGTTTTACTTTGTCACGTTCATGTTTTGGTTTTTGTATCCTGCTCGGCAGTGCTTTGGTTTTGTTTTGACCAATAAATCACCTGTTTTTTGGAACTCCTCCTCCTCTCCTACATCTGGGTCCGACTCCAACCATTTCCTAACATTTGGCCCTGTTTTAAGACTTTCCTGCCTTTTCTTCTCTTATTGCCCAAATATGCCCTTTAGGTTTCAGTTTCATATCCATTTCAAAGGTCTAACACAGAATTGAAATTACTACCAAAAGATGACCATCGTACCTAAACGTTTGGTTGGGTGGCAGGTCATGGAGCCAATGAAATAAAGATGCTTTCTCCTCATTTAGATGATGAAATATGATCCTGTGATGCTTTTACGAGAGTATGTTGTTGTCAAGAGAAGCTTTTCCATAACTGTGACCTTAGAAGTTGGTGTAAAAGGAAACCCGACATCTGGCTTTGCAGCCCAAGAAAAAGCTGTTTGATTAAAATAGAAATGGACAACCTGTGGCTCAACATGTTTAATCGAATTATGTCAAGAGATTGAACAATTATGTTTGTGCTGCTTATTAATATTTGGTCGAATAGTGGATTACTTTTTGTTTGCTGAGTTAGTGTTTCTAAATTTTCCGTCTTTTTGCTTCTGTTTCAGAGGCCAGAGATCCAAAATGGGAGGCAAGCTCAGCAAAAAGAAGAAGGGATACAACGTAAACGACGACAAGGCTAAAGACAAGGATGCCAAAGCGGAGGGCGCCTCTGCCGAGGAGAGCGAAACGCCAAAAGACAAGAAAGATGAGGCCCCAGAAGCCACCGACGCAAAGGAAGTAGCCAACGATACGGCGGCCAAGGAGGCGCCGGCGGCGGCAGATGCCGCAGCGCCGAAGGAAGAGGAAAAGAACGCGGCTCCTGCCGCGAAGGAATCCGAAAAACCCGCCGCCAATGCCGAGCCGAAGACGGAGGCGCCCAAGAGCGCCGAGCCCGCCAAGGCCGAGGAGAAACCAGCCGCTCCCGCCCCGGCCAAAGAGTCCGCCCCCGCTGCCAAGGAGCCCGAGGCGAAGCCCGCGGCGCCCGCCCCGGCGGCCGAGAACAAAGGTGAGGCCGACGCCAAAAAGACTGAGGCCCCCGCGGCTCCAGCAGCCAAAGCCGAGGCGGCTCCGGCCGCCTCCCCCGACCCCAAGCCCGCCGAGGCTCCGGCGGCGGCGGCGGCAGCAGCGGCTCCCGCGCCGGCAAAGGAGGCCGCCAACGCCGCACCTAGTTCGACACCAGCCGCCGAACCTCCCGCCAAGGAGGCCAACGCCACGGAGGCGCCAAGCAAGGATCAAACCGTAGCAGTTCAAGATTAATGGACAGCTTTTCGGGAAATGAAGAAATTAAATTACCTAACTCAACGAGGATGAAGATTAAAAAAAAAAAAAGAAAAAAGAAAAAAAAAAAAGAAAATGAAATTTACTAGCCCCGCCCATATTACAGTAACAATAATAATAATAATTGATGACGAAGATTTGTTGAACGAGGACTGGAGCACCACCTGGAGACGTCTCCCACTGCAGATGATTATTGCTATTATTATTGTTATGTTTTATTCTATTTTTTTCTGCTGTAGTATTTGAACTTTGATACGAGTCTGTGTCCGCCATACGCCTCGCCATCCCACCCTCATCGCCCCCGTCACTCACGCAGTCCACAGGTTCAACTTGACTCCTATTTGACCCCACAGTAGGCCTGTATTTATACACTCGCCTCCATACCCCCCCCCCAGCTCTGTGGATGTCTAAAGTATGGAAAATGGTTGCACTCTTCCCCCTCCTCCTCCTTTCGTTCGGAGTACCGTGTTTCTTAGTTTTGCTCTGGTACCTCCCGGTTTTTCTGGTGCAGTGGATCGTAGTTGTATTTTTCTCTCTTATTTTTAGCTCTTACTCCCTCCAGATTCTCGCTAGTGTTTGGGTTGTGCTCTCACACACTTTTCCTCCCTCGACACTTCCTTTTTCCGAGCAGCGAAAAAACAGAAGGAACTTGCACGGGAAGTTTAGACTGAGGAGTGAAGAGTGTTGAGGCTTTCTAGGACATCTCAAGGTTGGAAAAAAAAAAGTCTGCTTTTGTAGAGCAAAACATAATCTTAGATTTAAAAAAAAGTCGTAGGAACTTCTCAGATAAAAGTCTACATTTTATACTGAAACCCTTAGATATATTGTGAGTAAACTAAGTGGTTTTTTTAACATTTGTAATACTTTTAACATCTGCAAAGTCTTGCTGAAACAATCTTAACCGTGTTCTTGGAGAGTTTTAAAACGGATCTCTTATCCTCTGGTGAAACATTGACGACTACTGTAGGCGATAGAACCTGAACTTGATTAATCAGACCACAAAGCACGGATAGTTTAGTTGTGTCTTTCTAAAAATGGTTGCATTTACTCCCCGATACTGGAGGAAGAACTCCCTTACGCTCAGGCGTACTCGTACTGTCTTTTTGGGTGTTTTTTAATTATGGAAATATTCCACAGTGGCAGAAAATGTAGCTCGGAAAGCTGAGTAAAACCCTCTCCAGCCAACGTATGCATTCGAAAAACTGGTGCAAACACTACACTGACGGATTCGTCCGACTCTAACAGGTACACGATGGCGCTGGCACGGCGTGTCCAGTCGCCGATCTGGTGTCTGAGCAGATGACGACGCCTCGGGCGACATCATTTGTTGGTGCTGTTGGCGATGCTTGTTGAATCAGTGTAGCTCTCCATCATCAGCAGATTGCAGCCAACAAAAAAAAAAAAGACCGGGAGGAGGTGGGACGGTTTAGGAAATGACTGGAGCCATTAGAGGCATCGGGGGCTCTGCGTTTCCATGGCAACAGCTCAGGCCGTGCTGCCTTTTACAGGTTGGAAACACCTTGCGACTGTGATTTATCCAATTTTCCCCTTCAAGCATTCCAACACTGACAAGTAGAGAGGACGTACAACGCACCAGGAACATCTGACATGGTATTTTATTTTGAAAATCTGAATCGGTAATTTCCCATCATGCATAATCTTGCTAAAGAAGTGACAGACACCGACCATCACTCGCCCGCCGCGGGTCTGCCTTGTCTGAGGAGTCGGAACAGTCAAGCGAAGTACCAGCAACCCAAAACTCCTGACGACTGCTGAACTTTCCTTTTCCCACCTTTCTCATGAACGCAGGTGTATGTGTGGTCATCTCAGCCATCGCTCCATCCACCCATCCATCCATCCATCCATCCATCCATCATCCATCCATCCATCCATCCATCCATCATCCATCCATCCATCCATCCATCCATCCATCCATCCATCCCACCTTTTCAGTTCCGTCCACGTGGCAGACGGCGTCCTCCTCCCAGCACTTCGTCGAACCGTAGCAGAAACAAGCACTTGAGGAGCGCCGTGTGTCACCTGGCTCAGTTTTTCTTCCTCTCTTGACTCAGTAAATTGCATGTCCGTGGTTGGGTGAATCTGTAGTCCTGTCTTTTTTGGTCAAGTGGAAAAAAAAAAAGTAAAAAAAAAAAAAAAGTAAATAAATGATAATTTCTCAGTTTGCATCCATGGCAACTGCAGTTGATATTTTCATTCCATGTCTCACCTCTGCTATTTCCACACCACACGTTCATTAAAATAAACAAACAAACAAACAAACAGAAAAAAAAGATGATATGGAAATTGATGCATTCGAAATTATATGTACTTGTATAAATGGTGCAACAGTAATAAAATGTAAGAAACTGACTTGGGGATCTTGTGCTTTTACTGTGTACGAGGGGAAAGAACCACAGCAGCACATCTGTCCGGAGGGATTCGTGACCTTACGAGCTCCGTCTCCATCTGGGTTACCATAGCGACGGACCCGTCATCCATGGAAGGCTCCGAGTTATTAAATAATGACGGCGTTTGAATAGTGCAGCTCGATAATGAGCTTTAAAAAACACTTGTTAGCAGCAGTTTTCACGACTTTCTTGATATTTTAAGATGGAACAGATAAAAGAGACGTATTATTGATCCTGATTCAGGCATCTTTATTAAAAGTAAGGGTTACATACACAGAAACACGTTGAAGACGGTGGTGAAGAAGACTGCAGCTCATCAACTGACCACTGGGGGCACACAGTAAAATAAGTATAAAAAAGACACAAAGAGACCACATGATGCACATTATTTGCAAGTGATGTGATTCTACAACCTTTTACACTGATATAAAGTTATAAATGTATGCATAATAGGGAGCATGGTCTTTTGATTGAAGGCTGTTGGTGTTACCTGGTGCTCAGCACTGTCTTGACTTCTAAATTATAAATAAATAATAGGGCATAGTCATTCTTATCTTAAAGATAAGATAGATAGATAGCTAGATAGATAGATGGCCAGAGGACGCGACCTGGACTGCCTCTCGCTCGCCGACGACATCTGAAACCAGTGCTGCCAGAGCTGAAACAAGAACTAGCAAAGCTCCACTCCGTGTACTTGTAAGACGTCGTCAGTCACAGCTGAAGAACTGTTGCGGCCGCTCATGTGATTTCCAAATGATCTGTGGAAACGATTAGATTGTTTTTCATTTCTATTTCACTAAATTACGTTATTCATTTACTTATTGACCATCAATAGTTTTCACCGTTAACAGTTACAGTTCATGTCCTGTGGGGAGTAGCAGTTGTAGATAGTGAGCTGACGTCACTGTTAGCAACTTTGCAGACACATGGAGCATCTTTATTTCAAAAAAGTGACTAAAGACAAATCTAGCGAATTATTTGGGGTATTATTGAACACTTTTGAAGACTTAAACGTGAAGGCCTGCGTCGTTCCCACTCTTCTCAGTGAGCAGCCCGTGCTACCGTCTAAATATATTAAGAGTGTTTTTTACTCCTGTTTTATCTCTCCCGTGACTTTTTTCCTCTCTCCTCAATTTATTTATATATTATCCTTTATTTAACCAGGTGTGGTTCTCGTTGAGATTAAAATCTCTTTTTTAAGAGAGATCTGGCCAAGAAGGCAGCATTTAGTTAAAACAACATCAGACAACAATCAACACGACAATTAAAACAGTTATATCCATTTCTGCCCGGCTGCCCTTGGTCACCGGTCCTGTTCATAATCTTTATGGACAGGATTTCTGGGCGTAGCCAGGGGCCGGAGGGGTTCCGGTTTGGGAACCACAGGATTTCATCTCTGCTTTTTGCGGATGATGTTGTCCTGTTGGCTTCACCGGACCGGGACCTTCAGCATGTGCTGGGGCGGTTTGAGGCCGAGTGCAACGTGGCAGGTATGACAATCAGCACCTCCAAAACCGAGGCCATGGTTCTCCACCGGGAAAGGGTGGTGTTCCTTCTCCGGGTGGGTGAAGAAGTCCTGCCTTAGGTGGAGGAGTTCAAGTATCTCGGGATCTTGTTCACGAGTGAGGGAACGATGAGGCGTGAAATTGATAGACGAATTGGTGCAGCTTCATCGATGTACCAGACCGTCGTGGTAAAGAAGGAGTCGAAAGGCAAAGCTCACGATTTACGGGTCAATCTACGCTCCCACCGTCACTTATGGTCATGAAATTTGGGTAATGACTGAAAGGACAAGATCGCGGATACAAGCGGCCGAGATGAGTTTCCTCCGCAGGGTGGCTGGACGCTCCCTTAGAGATAGGGTGAGGAGTTCGGTCACCCGGGAGGAGCTCGGAGTCGAGCCGCTGCTCCTTCACATTGAGAGGAGCCAGCTGAGGTGGCTTGGGCATCTGTACCGGATCCTCCTGGACGCCTTCCTAGGGAGGTGTTCCAGGCATGTCCCACCGGGAGGAGACCCTGGGGAAGACCCAGGACACGCTGGAGAGACTATGTCTCTCGGCTGGCCTGGGAACATCTCGGACTCCCCTCGAAGGAGCTGAAGGAAGTCTGGGCATCTCTGCTGAGACTGCTGCACCCGCGACCTGGTAATGGATGAGCGGAAGAAAATGGATCCAAGGATGGATGGATGGATGGCATCCATCAAGGGACCTCTTTTCTCTGTCCTGCAGAACTAATTTGAATTCACCAAGAGTAATGACTTCTGTCATTTTATGTCCATTGGAAATTGTTCCAGGACGATGGAGCAGCATATTAAAAAGCTTTTTAAAAGTTCTGTGCGAACATTTGGGACCTGCAATTGTGCAGTGCTTTGGGAGCGGAGCCCAAATTGGCTTCGCGTTTGGGTCATGTAATTGCACAAATACAACGGGTAGAAGTCCAAGTATGGATTTGTCAATGAAGGTGAGCCAATGTGGAAACCTGCGGGTGCAGAGAGACGGGCGTCCAGCCGAGGTGTACAGGGTACAGTGACGAGTGAAATGGCCAAGTCCAGTAATGAAATGGTAAACAGAGCCCAACATTTTCAGTAAATTGTCAAAAAAGTTTATGCAAAGCAGATCACCATAATCCAACTATGGAAGGAAAGTAAGTATTTACGTACCGGAGGAGAAAAACTGGATTTTTTTCTAAAGAAGAAACCGAGTTTGAGTTTTAATTCAGTGACAAGACTTTCAATGTGCAGATTAAAAGACAGGTTCTGTTCAATGATAACACCTAAATATTTATATGATTGGAGTCTTCAATTTCAGTACCTTATGTTTGTGATCTTTACGTTACCGGTTGGTTTTTGTAAACAACATGAACTTAAATTTGTCTGCATTGAGCAGCAATTTCAGATTAAACAGATTAAACATTCTAATTATATAGAAATTGTGAAGCCGGTAGTTACTTGCCTTACTAAGGAGTTGATAACACTGGCCGACATTAACGTAGAACAAACTTGAAGCGTGATCAGAAATGTATGCAATTTGGAAATATTTTAAACTGGACGGCGAATGCAGCGCTGCAGCAGCTTCTACTGTTCACAGTTTCTGAGTTGATTGGATGGAAAGGATAGAGCTGCTTCTTTCATTTCCTCTTTTTATTGCCAAAGTATCAGATCGGGACTTGGTATTGGCCGATACTCAAAATCAAGTGACTTAAACTCGAACTCTAGGGCAAAAAAAATGCATCTAGACAAGTGAAATCGCCGCCCATTCTTGTAGAATAGCGTCTAGACTTCAGACGGCACAGTTAAAAAGTTAAAAAGTTATGATACAGCTGAAAAACAGAAGCAGAAACCCCCTTAAAACACATCATATAAAGTCATGGTTGGGATTAAATTGTCAGTGTTTTTCAGTGTTGTAGCCGGCTGGTTGAGCCGTGGTGCCATTAAGTCGTTAAAGTCGTATTTTTGACCTGAAGATCGCTCTCTCGAGTCGTACCTGCAAGTGTGAACTACCAACTTCCCCTCTCTCTTGATTGTTAACACCTGTGTCTCATCAGCGCTGATAATTGTCCCACCGTCCCTTCCTTCCTTGCTTGACTGTTATGTCCCTGCCTGCTGCTCAGACCTCCGTTTGTTTCTCCTCATGTTTCTACTCCTTTGTTTCCAGGATATATTGCTTTGGCAGCCTTTTTGCTTTGGAATAAATTACTTGGTTATCGATTACTTGCTTCCCGGTCCCCTGCATTCCCGGTCCTACTCCTGCAAACCTGGCAACATGCAGTAATACTGTCGCAGTGGCCTGAAAGCATATCCATGAACTCAGACAGAACATGATCAAACTGGCCAATAACGGTCCTCGCCTTCCCGCCTACCCGATTCTCCCAAAGGGGACGCCAGTCTCTCCGTCTGGCTCCGGTGACCTTAGATCAAACCGATGCTGTGCGGGTTATTCCTGTCCTTAATGGGTTATCCACTGAAACAGGAGATAAAAGAAAATGTCAAAAGGCACTCTTCTTTATGATGTTAAGAGTTCACCTTCGATTTTTGTTTACAGTCAACGATGGCGCCGTGTATATTTGTAGTACTCCAGTTTGGAAGAGGAAAAAGGAAACAGGGGTCATAAAAAGAGTATTTATTTATTTATTCCTTATTTCATTCATTGATTAAAATAAAAAACTATTTATTATAAACACAAACGTTCCTAAATTCTGAATGAAAGGGAGCAGAAAGAAAAATCATTTTATTTCATCTGCTTCTTTACCCCAAGAAATACATTTTCAAGAGCGTAAATTAAAAAACAACAACAAAATAAAATAAAATACAATAAAATAGCTGCTGGCCAACACAGACAGTCACATTCCTTTTTAGTTCCCAAGTTACAATTAAGTTAATACCATTTAAACAACAACAAACAATGTTAATACCTTTCATGACAATGGGTATGTCAATCAAACGTAACATATTTCATTATATTTCCATTACATACTGGCTTTAATTCTTCTTTTGAATGCAATGTTTGATTTGGAGTGTGAAAGCCTGCAGGAAAATATGGAGAAAGGCCGGAAAAAATAACTCAAGACCAAGTATGAAACACTTTATCTGCTTGTCCACTTTAATGCCCCTAAATCGAGAAGCGGACCTCTGTCCGCAGCCAAAGTTGTGTATTTCCTGCTACTGCAGGTCAAAATGCTTTGAAAAAGGTCAAATCTGTTTTTAAAGCAGCCTGGAGGGCAGAAGTGGCCAGATGTAGCACATCAGCCGACGGTTCTGACGGCAGGCAGCGGCATCACACTCTGTTATGTTATCCTGACGGCCGCTGGAGAAGACGGAAGGTTGAGGACCCCGACCCTGGTGATGGTTCTAAACCGGCGATAGGCAACCCGGCAACCCACGGCTCTTTAGCGCCGCCCTAGTGGCTCCCTGGAGCTTTTCCAAAAATGTTTGACCTTTTTTTTCCTTTTTTTTCTTCTTTTTTTTCTTTTTTCTTTCTTTTTTTCTCTTTTTTTCTTATTTTTTAATCTCGATATTTCGACTTTTTTCTCAAAATTTTGACTTTTTTCTCGACATTTCGACTTTTTTCTCAAAATTTTGACTTTTTTCTCGACATTTCGACTTTTTTCTTGACATTTTGACTTTTGTCTCGAGATTGTACTTCAATATTAATCTTGACATTTCAACTTTTTTCTCGAAATTTCGACTTTTTTCTTGACATTTCAACTTTTTTCTCAACATTTCGACTTTTTTCTCTGTAGTGCAATGTGCAGTGTAATGAAAAAAAAATCTTCCACCAGTTATAACTAATATAGATACATGCAGCATGTGTTGTCTTCATTCTAAGGCTTATACAAGACTTTTCATTTTGTGCGGCTCCAGACATTTGTTTTTTGTGTTTTTGGTCCAATATGGCTCTTTCAACATTTTTGGTTGCCGACCCCTGTTCTAAACCAACCATGTCAACACAACACGACAGGATCTGGTCTCCTTTAGGGAGTAACTAGAGCCCAAAGTCAGAATTATGAGCCATTTCTGGATCTCCTGTAGCTTCACAGACCTTTTTCAGCTCAATGACTCAATAACAGTCAAGCAACATTTGGAGGGATGAGGGAGCATTGCTGGAGAGCTTACCAGTAGCTGTTTGGTTCAGTTTAGCATTAAAAACTCAGTGGTTAGTGATCAGAAAAACATTGTGACTTATCTTAAAACAAACACTCCCATAATACACACCAAACGGATCAATAATCAGCCCGCCCCTCTGCCAAGGGCACGAACAGCAGGAAACCTCTCGCTGCCACAAAAACCAATGAGCTCTGGCAACTTTCCTTTTCTTTTCAGTTTTTCTTTGTGTGGCTTTGGACATAATTCCTTAGGCAAGTCAAGTTTATTTATATAGCACAATTCAACACAAGGTAATTCAAAGTGCTTTACATCGACATTAAAAGCGGCAAGACATAATTAGACAGTAAATAACAAATAAAATGAAATAAAATTATGAATAAAATGATAAGAAGAGAAGTGAAATAATAAAAAGCACAAGATGTACGCTTGAGTAAACAGTAAGATAATTAAGAATATTTGAGATAATTAACATAATTGATTAATTGTCCTTGGAGGATTAATAAAGTATTTTTTGAATTAAGTCAAAAGCGAGACTCACTGGAATTAACTGATTTTCTGCATTAATTTGCCATAAAATGTGATTTGATCTTCATCTTGGTCACAATAATAAACAAACACAATGTGACTGAGCTGATAACACACACACACACACACACACACACACACACACACACACACACACACACACACACACACACACACACACACACACACAGAATTACACATGCACTTTATACACAATCATACTTTCTCATGTCTTTATTGAGCACTCTCATCAGCATTTACGGTGATGGATGTACTGGTTATGAGATGCTGCAGACGACCTCTTGGTTTTCCCTCCAACTCGTGGATGTTTGGACCGGTTTTTTAGAAAGAAAATAGCTGCAAGCTGCTGAACCTGCTGTCTGGTGGTTAAATCGTGACGGAAATGAAGATCAGATCAAATTTGATGCCAAATTAAAGCAGAAAAGCAGCTAATTCTGAAGGGTTCACATACGTTTTCTTGCCACTTTGATGGGAAAGCTTCAGTTCCTTCAGATGAGAATGTACCCCAAAAATGGACCATAACACTCTGAAGAAACGACCACATAAACACCAACCCTAACCCCAGTACTCGAGTTGTAAAAGAATATCAGGTTTTTATCATATGGGGACAGATAATTTGTGCTGATTACAAATAATATAATATATTACAAATAATAGCAGTGACCAAAACACCTGCAGAAATACTGCAGGAATGACATAGCAGCAGTTAAATGCAGCCTTCTGTAAGCTTTAAATATCCACTGGGCTTACATCAAATACATCAAAACACAACAATAAAAAACACTTTTCTGAACTTATCAATATGACTCTGTCCTTCACAGGATAAGGAAAATGGATCACTGCAAAAACTCAAAATCTTAACAAGAATATTTGTCTTATTTCTAGTTAAAATGTCTCATTTTAGTAAAAAAAATCTTATTACACTTAAAAGAAGACTCATCACTGGAAAAAACAACAATTTTCACCTGTTTCAAGTAGATTTTCACTTAAAATAAGGAGAAAAATCTGCCAGTGGAACAAGATTGTATTGCTTGTAATAAGATAAATCTTGTCCCACTGGCAGATTTTTCTACTTATTTCAAGTTAAAATTTACTTGAAACAGGTGAAAATTGTCAAATAAGTTATTTTTCTGGTGATGACTCTAAATGTTGAAATAGCAGTAAAACCACATTCATTGATGAAATGATATAAGGAATGGAAAGGAGGGATGGCAGTTTTACAGGGGGGATGATTTGGACAGTTTTTATTTCCCCTCTCATCCCCCCTCAACTCCAGTACTGCCTAACCCTAATTAGGGTCGTGATTGTCCTGACGATGCCAGATATCCAGAAAACAGGGGGAAAAAAAGCAGTCAATAAAACGGTGCTCATTTGCTCTGGGTGACGATCCGCCATGTTTCCCCAAACTTTGGGAACATTCCAGCCACGTCGAGCTGATAAACCGTTCTGCTCTGGGGCAAAAACCCACTATGCACTTTTTCTAAAATCTTGAAGTGACTTTACAAAACAATACGTCAACATTCATTTAAAGCAGTCAGCGCTGACAACGCCGGTGGGGTCGTCCCATTAATCGGACTTGGCTATTCAACGTGTAAACCCAGATTATGAACATTTTTAAGATGATTCATATAAACTATTAACTGGAATCTTAATTAGAGTCAATTATCTGACTTCACTGCAAAAACAGCACCTCTAGAAATAAGACTCATGTCGTCGAAATTTGCTTATTTTAAGCAAAAATATCCATGACTTTCTCGACTAAAGTTCTTAAAACAAGCAAAACCGTCCAAAAACAACTCCTGAAACAAGTTTGTTTTTTTTAAATAAATGTTTGCAGTGTAGATTAAAGTCATTAATCAGATTATTGTTGTCCGTGTAATTTTAGTCGGTCTAATGTTTATGTTTCTGACGGCTGATTAAATCTTTGAAATTGAACGTAACCTCCTCTGGATTAGATGTTTTCATCTCAATTTATTTCAGCACTTTTATATTTTAAACAGGAAATGATGTAAAAACCAAAACATGCCAACAAGAAACGATTAACATCGAGCCTTGTTGGTTCTGCTGAGCATCAAAACCCAGTAAAAGAATATTTAAAGCAGCACAATGTAACTTTCAGCTTTTGTTGAGTTTGGCGGCTCCTTTGGACAAAAGCAGTTGTGCTTTACCAGAAAGAACTACATTTCCCATGAGCACCAGCGCGTACTGCCGGAAAGATCCCGTCCCCGTCGCTGCATTTGTTTTGATAGTGAATGAAATAAGACGGGACGGACTTTCAAAACTACTTTTCTGTTTTCAGCGGTCGTTTGCAGGATGGATAGCGAAGAGGTAATGTATCTATTTTTGGCTAAACAATATAATATGACGATGTTGAAAATCACTAACTTCAACTTGGTTTTATTAGCAGATAATGCGCCCAAAACTACAAACGCTCTGGTTTTGTTCTACTGCACCTTTTTCCTGTCACGTTTTTAAGCGGGACTTCGTCATAAATTAGTAGTCCAACATACTTACTGACAAAATAAAAAAAACTTTATAACCTGTGAATAACTGAATGCCCATTCCTTATATTTTGCAGATCAGCCCTGCACAATTTTACAGTTCTCAGGAAAAATACTAGAAATGTTCTATACATTTTCTTTGCATTGCATTCTTTACTCTAGTGCTGTAATTCTATTCAATTGTATTATTATTTTATAAAGCTTCCTCATTGCGAATTACACAATTTCGGACATCCCTCCTCGTCTTTCAGCTCACGCCAGCGACTGAACGCCGGGCCAATGTTTATTCTTGTCCGGGCATTTAGCTTGTTACTCTCCTACTTTCTTTTCTTCTCCTCCTCCGATAAAACTTTTATTTTCTTTGTTTTTTTCGCTGCTTCGGCCATGATACCAGCTTCTGCTGAGCTCTGCGCTGCACGCTCTGCCCAGCTTTCGTCTCGACTACGAATGAGGAAGGAGGGGGAAGTGACGTATGCCGTAAAGCAGTCAAAGCCGTAAAAATGTGTAGTTTTTTAGTGTGGCAGGGTTCCTACCATGCACCTAAAAGTTACATAGTGCAGTGAAGGCGATACAGACCCCTCAGACCATGACAGAGGTTCATTAAACCTGTTGGAAGTTGATGTACCATCACAATGACTCTGGAAATATGATATTAAGGTGGAAAAGTTACATAGTGCTGCTTTAATGCACGTTTTAATGAGAGACTTCAGGTAGGGCCGTTGCTACCAGACTGCAGACACATCTGGGCCTAATCTGGAAATCATGGCACAAGTCCAGCCCTGACTGGTGCTGGAAGGTCCAAACGGGGCCCACGGGCCCAAAGAAAATGCAGATTTAGTTCTTAAATACTGGATGTGCGAGTTTGGACACCCACGCTCATGCCGAGTTAACGGCACCAGCCAAGCTCAGACGTGGAGCAGAGAACTCTGCAGATGCTGGGGCCAAACCCTCGGGCCCCGATGTACGTAGTAGATCCATCACTCAAATACAAAACCCAGAATACTTCAGATAATCAAGTAACACATTTGACTCACAGCGAAGGATCCAGAATCATGGAAACACTCATCCAGAACAACATTAAGCAGCGGTTGAGAGCAAATAAAGATAACGAGATCAAGTAATTCTGCTTTGATCTGGGTCTGTGATGTCACAGTTCCATCTAAAGCTGGACAACTCGCGCCCTTAACTTTAGTATATTGTTTGGGTGTGGTTTTCATATAATCCTATATAGGCTTCTAACCACTCCTCACACATATTTCTTCTTTTTTTGTTCTTTCTTTTTTTTCTTCATCCTTGTATTTGTGTCAAACAAAATAAAATAAAAAAAAAATAGAAAAATAAAATACATTTGTCAAATGACAGAAATGTAAAACTTTCTAACTTTCTAATTTCTGAGTCCCAATTGAGGTGAAGCAAAATATTTTTTATAATAAACATCCCAAATAAAAGCCGGGTCAAACATTGTTTTTCTACTGTATGCAAATATAACCGACCTAAACACAAACAAACAACTTTAAATGAATTGAAAAGTGTGACTATATATTTAATTTTAGAGGCACCTCACTGATGACGTGGTATGAAGTTTAGCGGCTCGTGCATCAAAGAAAGAGGAAAAAAAAGAGGAGGGGAAAAGAGGTGAGCGTGTAGGTCCCAAATAAACGCCTGTTGATTTGAGCGATTTAAGCAAATAAATGCCTGGACCTTTTATTAGTTGTTTTACGGTGGTAGCTTATCACCTTAAAGTACAGAAGAGTATTAGGGCCAGAAAAAATATTTGAGAGGGGAAGATTTTTTTTTATTGTGCACTTCGAGAAAAAAGTCGAAATGTCCAGATTAATGTTGAAATACAATTTCAAGAATAAAGTCAAAATTTTGTGTATAAAGTTGGAATTTCGAGAATAAAGTTGAAATACATTTCAACTTTTTCTCTAAATTGTATTTCAACATTATTCTCGACATTTCAACTTTTTTCTCAACATTTCAACTTTTTTCTCAACATGACAATCAAATTATCATATTATATAGCCTAATTTATTTATTTTTTGACAACATTGAGACCCCCCCTAAATTTAGCTTTTGAGTCCTTCAGGGGGGCTCAAGGGTTAATCGGGGGGGTCCGACCCCCCTCAACCCCCCCGTATTTCACACTCTGATCTGCAGTCATTATTGGCAAGTTTATTTGTATAGCACAATTCAACACAAGGTAATTCAAAGTGCTTTACATCAACATTAAAAGCGGAAAGACACAATTAAACAGTAAATAAATAAAATGATAAGAAAAAGAGGTAAAATAATAAAAAGCACAAGTTGTTAAAAAGTAAGGGCAGTAAGTACAGCAGGTACATCTCATTCTTACAATGGCAAGAATGACATTTCTATACGGTCAAAAGACCGGGTCAAATACAGTATTACAAAAGTAATCTGTAACAATTTGTACACTGAATCAGACCAATTTGACAATTCTACGTCACAATGCCTGTATTCAAGGCTTATCCATAACTTGGCGCGGTTCTCAAAAATCACAAGTATTTAATTTAAGAGTACGCTTAAATAACAAATAAAATGAAATAAAATTATAAGAAAAGAGGTAAAATAATAAAACTATATTTAGATTTAGATTTATTTATTTGCACAGTTAAACCTTAGACAAATAAAAGTAACAACTTTACAAATTAAAGTGCAGGAAGAGGCGAAAACTCAAAGAGCTTATCAGGTGCCTCCACCTATAGTTAACATAAAACTTAATATCATACTTATAAAAACAAAATATACAAATGAGCAGTTAGAAATCTATAGATGATAGAAATTAAATGAAAATTACAAAGAATTTACACAAAAGAAAAATGATTGGATATATGAATAACGATAAAAAGTACAATTTAATAATTAAGAAACAAACAAAAAATAAACGACTAAATAACAAACCAAATGAACACTAACAAAAAATAATTTCAAGGAGATTACACACTATAACATTTTTTCAGCACATCCATTACTTATGCCAGAGCAGTTCCATTTACAAACTAGATCAAGTTCATGTCGAGATCCGAGTCTGAGGTCCCTCCCCGGCTCGGCTTTGCTCGTATCTCACCCTCTGATCACGTGTTCAGGATAATATTGACAGGGACAGAAGGAGGCCGGATGCTCCGTGTCTGACGAGAGCCAAACCTCGCCAAGCAGTAATGATTAACATCTTTATCTCCCACCTGTCTCCCCGCTGCAGAGAGCCGCGGACGGTAAATCACTAGCTTAATCTGGCCGCTGAGGTTTAGACCTGTTCAGGTGCCGTTCCTCACTCACGCCTCCGGTCAGGCCAGAACCAGGCTGGACGAACGGTGATGTCAGGGGCGGGATGCTTTTGCAGTGGATGGATTTGGGTTTTGTCGATCTCCTGATTTGCTGGTTTGAGTTTTTTCTTCGCAAAGTACGTCTTGTATTCTCTGCGGCCTCAGCTGTGTCTCCTTAAGCGATACCGATCTGGATTGTGCCACCTGTAGCGCGTCACATCTCCGGGCTGAAGTACTAACTCAACGTTCCCATTTCAACCAAACTGAAACCCCATGATCAGCACTAGACAGAGCTGGTAGAGGAGCCAAAAATTGTACTCAAGTAAAAGTACTGTTACTTCAGAATAATATGACTCAAGTAGAAGTAAAAAGTAGTCATCCAAATAATTACTTGAGTAAAAGTAAAAAAGTACTTGAAGGCATGAAAAAACTACTCAAGTACTGAGTAACTGTTGAGTAACGTCTGATTTATTTTTTTAACACAACCATTCAAACAGACAAAAGTACAAAATAATCATGTTCAGGCAAATTAAATCCATAAAATAATAAAATAAATAAAAATTAATAATAAATAGCTTAAATTAAAATACCGTATTTTCGCGACCATAAGGCGCAACTTTTTTTTTTTTTTTTTTTTTTTAAATGTGCCGGGCGCCTTAAGAAACGGTGCGCCGTGTCTATTACCTGAATTACGGTAATGTAAGGCCGGCCACCATGAGAACTGTAAAAAGAGAAGGGGGCGGGTGAAGCCCCCGTGAGTTGCGACGTGAATGAGACTCCACTGAGCTGTTTAATGCGAAACAGAAGATGAAAACTTTTAAGGATTTGCTTGATGTGTAAAATACAACCAAACTAAGTTTTGCTCCGCTCTATTTAAATAAGCACACTTGGGTGTGCGTGTTCTGCAGCGCGTGTGTTTTGCATGTCAGAACCGAGGATGCACCTGCCGTGGGTTTGCGGGGTCCGATCGCCGCATCCCGGGGCAGATCCGGCTGAAGTGCCGGTGCTCTTTCCCCGGGAGTCCCTACTACGAGTCCATGTGGGCTCCTCCGGTCCCGGCCGGTCGGAAGCGGTCACTTTCCCCGGTTAAAGCCGCGGCTGGAGCAGCGCGGTGATGCGCGCTGCTGCAGCCGACTTCCTGGTTCCCAAAGCGGGTCCGATGACCTGGTTCCCGGCCGTTTTACGAGCAGAGATTTCTGGGGTCTGTCTCAGGTCAGATCAGCTTCACCCTCCGAAATTTGCAGCCAAATCTGTCGGTTATAAACCCGGTACCGGATCCCGACATGCGCGGGTGTTTTTCGCAGCGCGACACACACTTAAGCCGCGTTTATACTTGCAGTTCAGAACGCGTACGCGAGACGCAGGATACGCGTGACGTCACGTCTCGCGTATCCTGCGTATCCTGCGTACATTTGACGCGTCGACGTGCACGTTCTCAAAAAGACACTGAACGCGTACGCGACCTGCAGTTCTCGCTCTGGCCGCTAGTATCGCTGTTCCCGGTCTGATCCCAGCTGGCACGACTATGCTGCTCTCCCCTGGAGAAAGTCCCCGTGCATATATTTATGCAATATTTAACTTCCCCCCAGGGTTTCCGTTGTCCGGTAAAATATGCCGAAGTCCGGTATTTTATAATCTCTCCGGTCAAAATACTCACTGGTGCTGCGGGACTAGAGTCCCCGGGAGTACCGCGGATGGCGAGCCCCGGCCGCCGAGCCCCGGACAACCCCCGGCGGCCGAGCCCCGGTGGCCGAGCCCCGGCCGCCGAGCCCCGGTGGCCGAGCCCCGGTGGCCGAGCCCCGGCCGCCTAGCCCCGGCCGCGGAGCCCCGGCGGCCGAGCCCCGGCGGAGGTACGCGCCGAGCCTCGGTGCCTCCCGGAGCCGGGAGGAAGCGGAGCCGGGAGCCGGGAGTCAATTGACGGGACTTATTTTATTTTAAATACTCTGTTTTTCAATAAAAATACTATTGAATGACTTGCAAATGAATGACTTGGAATCATATTAGGAACAATACATTTTTTTACCATGTTAATCTTTCTTATATTGACATCTACTTCTCCATATGAACCTAAAATTAACTGGATTTATTGTTTCGTCATTCTTGTTGAGATGGGTGAGGAGAATGCTGGATAAATTAGTCTGGAAAGACTATCCACTTTTGATAATAAGCAATAATAATAAGATAAGTCCTTTATTACTCCCTCAACGGGGAAACTCACGTAGCAGAAGTACACACACACACACACAGGGAAGGGGGTAAAACAGTAATATAAATAAGTAATACACATTAAAAAAAGAGTAATAATAATAATAATAATGTTATGGTTTTCTTTAGCTTCCTTCTAGGCACCCAGAGCTTTACAGAGATCATTATTCATTCACACACATTCTCCCCGGTGGTAGCTCCGTCTGTAGCCGCAGCTGCCCTGCAGACTGACGGGAGCGTGGCTGCCATATCGCGCCAAACGGCCCCTCCGACCACCACAAACATTCATACACACTCATACACATTCACACGATGTTATAATCTCCTACATCATCCAATATTGTCCTGTAAAAGTGTTCGTTTTTCTAATCTGCTACCGCTGCTGCTGCTACTACTTCTGCTACTTAATATAAGTAGCTTTTCCAACTGTTGCTCTGCTTACTGCCCCCTATCGGTCACCATCGGTATGACAGGCTCTACTCGGGTGGTACGCGACGTACGCAGTGGAGCATGAACAGACACAAAGCAGGCTACGCAGGCTACGCAGGTTACGTGCGTAGAGTATATCCCGGGCTTTACTGGTTTATGTGGCGCTTGCCTGGCGCAGCTGATGGACAGAAACTGTATGGGGATTTTTAAAATAAAAACTTTGCATAAGACGTTTCCAGCCGGAGTCATTATAAGGGTGAATGAAAAGAGGGGGCTGGATGAAAGGATGATGATCAAGAAGCTGAGAGAGGTCTGGAAATTCGGACTGACGCAGCTGAATTAACGGAGCTCCTGTCGCATACAACCCGGTACCGGCTCCCCGACAGCGCGTGTGTGTGAGCGGGTCCAGCGCGGCGGTCCCGGGACCCGGGACCGCCGCGGGACCAGCGCGGGGGGGGGCGGAGCGGGACCCGGGACCCGGGACCCGGTCCAGCGCGAGGGAGCAGACGGGGAGCGGACCCGGTCCAGCGCGAGGGAGCAGACGGGGAGCGGGACCCGGGACCGCCGCGGTCGGGATTTTTAAAAGAAAAGCGTTCCCTAAAGAGACTTTTCCAGCCAGAGTGAAATGAAAAGGGCTGGATGGATGAGGAGATGATCAGTGGCTGAGACAGGTTTATGTGCAGCAACCCGGTGGATTTTTTAAATTCTTTAATGCAGAAACAGAATATGAACCTTTGAAGGGTTTGATTGATGTGAAAAGTGAAATAAAATATCAAACTAAGTTTTGCTTCCGCTGTATTTTTAGCGCGTGTGTGTTCTGCAGCGTGCGTGTGTGCAGCTCCGTCTCCGTAGACGGCGCCTTTTGGGTCGGTGCGCCATATGTGTGTTTTAAAACCAAAAATGACACACAAAACTGAGGGTGCGCCTTTCCACACAGTGCGCCATATGGTCGCGAAAATACGGTAATCTTTAAGTAAATTCAAGTACTTTAATAAATAATAAAATAAAAAATAAAATTAAGCACAAGTAGTACAAAATTTCAAGCCTTTGTACTTTTCTTTTTTAACCAGGCAGAACTAGAACAAGCATGAACTCATAGAAACTCTGTGTGTGTTGAGTCTGTGTAAATGTGACAAAACATGCAAAAACAAACATTTTTCCCAAAGAATCACTCAGTGATGTCATGAGATTGACGCGTACGCGGATAAAAGGGATAAAAGAAAAGTAACAGCTCAACGTAGCCTAATGTAGCGGAGTAAGAGAAACAGTTTCTTCTTCACAAATCTACTCAAGTAAAAGTAAAAAGTATAGTGATTCAAAACTACTCCTAAAAGTACAACATTTCCCAAAACTTACTCAAGTAAATGTAACGGAGTAAATGTAACTCGTTACTACCCACTTCTGGTACTAGATAAACCTCTATCATCTTCCATTATATAAAACATCCCGTGATCAGTTTTCCATTAAATACCGTGCAGTTATCATGTGGAACAATTATGTACATTTAATTGATTTATCTTTGTCACTGTCCATGTACAAAAATAAACTTAAGAATGCTCTGCTCTCTAAATCATTTGATTTAGAATAATAGGAAGCACTCATTTTTTTCACTTTTTCCTTTACAGGAAATGTTCAGTTTGTGCATTTAATATATATATAATATATTTGTTAATATTTTAACTTTAGTATATTGTTTGGGTGTGGTTTTCATATAATCCTATATAGACTTCTAACACTCACACATATTTCTTCTTTTTTGTTGTTTCTTTTTTTTCTTCATCCTTGTATTTGTGTGAAACAAAATAAAATTAAAAAAAATAAAAAATAAAATAAATTTGTCAAATGACAGAAATGTAAAACTTCAAATAATTTCCGAGTCCCAATTTTCCGCCGGGTGAAGCAAAATATTTTATATATTAAACATCCCAAATAAAAGCCGGGTCAAACATGGTTTTTCTACTGTATGCAAATATAGCCGACCTAAACACAAACAAACTACTTTAAATGAATTGAAAAGTGTGACTATTTATTTAATTTTAGAGGCACCTCACTGATGACGTGGTATGAAGTTGAGCTCGTGCATCAAAGAAAGAGGGAAAAAAGAGGAGGGGAAAAGAGGTGAGCTTGTAGGTCCCAAAGAAACGCGATTTAAGCAAATAAACGCCTGGACCTTTTATTAGGTGTTTTACGGTAGTATCACCTTAAAGTAGTAGAAGTAAAGTAGAAGAGTATTAGGGCCATGCAGGAGAAAAAATATTTGAGACGGGAAGATTTTTTTTTATTGTGCACTTCGAGAAAAAAGTCAAAATGTTGAGAAAAAAGTCGAAATGTCCAGATTAATGTTGAAATACAATTTCAAGAATAAAGTCAAAATTTTGTGTATAAAGTCGAAATTTCGTGAATAAAGTCGGAATTTCGAGAAAAAGTTTAAATACATTTCAACTTTTTCTCGAAATTGTACTTCAACATTATTCTCGACATTTCAACTATTTTCTCAACATTTCGACTTTTTTCTCAAAATTGTACTTCGACATTAATCTCGACATTTCAACTATTTTCTCAACATTTCGACTTTTTTCTCGACATTTTGACTTTTTCCTCGAAGTCCATAATGAAAAAAAAACCTTCCTCCTCTAAAATATTATTTTTATTTTTCTCCTGCCTGGCCCTAATACTCTTCTGTATTAAAGTCAGTGAGTTTACATGCATTTTTTTGTTGTAGTTTAATCGTAAAAAAAATAAATCAAAAACAATCTCCAGGTGCAGGAAGGTGATATTTCAGGTAGACGTGCTGTTGGTGATCCATCCTGACGTTTCTATTTTTGTTTATATTTGAAGACGCAGAAATCCTAAAGTCCCCAGAAGCAAAATTTCTGAGCAGATAAGAATCAAACGGATGGACAAGCTTAGTTCCCCGAGAGGGCAACTTGTCCTGACAGGGAAGTTATTTATGCTCAGTCGTCGCCCCCCCCACCGTCCAAACACACTCTAGCCTGGTAGCAGAAGCTACGTGCTTGACATAAAACACGCGCGGCGGCGACTGACAACGGCGAACAATGAAAACTTCAACTTCTGTCTGGGTAGCCCGTCCCGTCACATCTCCGTCCATCAATCCACGTCAGCGCTGCGGAAGCTGCAGACAGGCGGTGATTAGATACACAATGCTGTCAGGCGGAGGACTCGTTAGTTTTTGTCGGAGTGACTATAAAACGTCAGAGGCGGTGATTAGTTGAACTCAGATTGCCTCTGCTGAATAACAAAACACAGAATGCAAAAGTTAAAAAGCACAAAACTCCCTTCCCTTCTTCTGGTCCTCTGTGGGGCGGCTGGCGGCCTGGGTTCGGGTTTCTTCCTCGTCGGCTTCTCCACTGTAGTTGCAGTTCAGGTAAAGCTTTGTTTTCACTTTGCACACACACAATTACACAGACATACACATCTGTTCACTCACTTACATACAGGGCCGGTTCTAGAAAATGATGACTAGGGCTGCATCTCAGATCAGAGGGGGTGCACATGCCTGCACGGTATTCAACACTAAATTATGCATTTTCCCATAATTTCAAGCGGAATACTAGCAAAACAAGAATATTTAAAGTGTATTTCAAATGCTTTATTGCAGCAATATTGCTGCAGAACAAAGAAAATGCTACATTTAGTCTGGGCTACCTCACCCATCAGACAATCTAGCAACAGATGTTTCTTACCCTGAATATAGAACATAGAAATTCAAACTAATTTTATCTATACAGCTCAATACCATCACTAAACATGACAGTCATTTCAAGTGGAATGATACCAGTCAAACAATAATATTTAAAGTGTCTTTCAAGTGCATTTTTGCAGCAATATCGCTGCAGAACAAAGAAAATGCTACATTTAGTCTGGGCTACCTCACCTATCAGACAAACAGAAAATAAAACATAGCAACAAAAATAAATAACCATAAATATACAAGACTCAGAAAATTAGAATATTGTGATAAAGTCCTTTATTTTCTGTAATGCAAAAATGTCATACATTCTGGATTAATTAAAAATCAACTGAAATATTGCAAGCCTTTTATTATTTTAATATTGCTGATCATGGATTACAGCTTAAGAAAAATTTGAATATTCTGGAAATCTTAATCTTAAACTGTAAGCCATAATCAGCAATATTAAAATAACAAAAGGCTTGCAATATTTTAGTTGATTTGTAATGAATCCAGAATGTATGACATTTTTTTTTTTTTTTTAATTGCATTACAGAAAATAAAGGACTTTATCACAATATTCTAATTTTCTGAGACAGTACTGTAAACTTGCTTGCGTCGTTGTGCTTGAACCACTTCTGAATATCCATCGTTACTTTGTGTTAACGGAGCAGCAGAGAGCAGCGTCTTGCTGGTGCAGGTAACGCGCTGGAAGCAGATCAGTGACGTACACTGGCTGATTTATGGTTCCGCGTTGCACCAACACAGAGCTTACGGCGTAGGATACGCGGGGACGCGAACATACGGTGCACGTCGCCGCGTACCCTACGCTGTAGGCTACCCCGTCGATTAAACGCAAAACCATAATTCAGGCTTAACGCGCGCGCATTTGTCAGTTTTCTTTTCGCCTTTTCAACTGAGCATGCAAACACATAAACTGAAGGTGCAATGCATGTTTATGCACCCTCGTAGAACCGAGCCTGCCTACATACTAACCCCACAGTTTTGGGGACAGATAATCGCAGTAGCCTAGTCCTGATTCAGTTTTAGGGACCTGGAATAGTTGTTGTTTGAGTCTCTGCCTGTTCCCGTTTCTGTTTGTTTGTTTTCTCTCTTGCAGATTCAAAAGGTGTTTCTCTCATTTCAGACTTGCAGGGGATAAAACCACCTTTATATATATATGTTTAAAAGAAAAAAAACAAGCTTTATACAATGATGAGAAAACTGGCTTGTAGGCTTCTGGTCTGTTATGGCGCTTTTCCACCAGCACCTACTCGGCTCTACTCATCTAAACTCGGCCTGGTTTCTTTTCCACTACAATTCATCACCTGGAGCAGAAGTAGGAGGTTGGAGAAGCTGCTGTGACGTATTTGATTGTGTATCTAAACAAAGAAGACAACTAAACTAAAGATGTAAAACCTGGAGGAGATGATAGATGTGCTGTTTTTTAGTTTGTCTCTGCGCTGCTGAAAAGTCAGCTGGAGCCGTGAGCAGCTATGAAGAGACAGAGCACCTGGTAGATCTGGTCGTTCCTTATCTCCGTCTAGATCTTTTTAATTCTCTCCTCAGCACCAGGTTTATGAACATCTGCACCTCAGAGTTGGATCACCAAACAGACTTCTGCTGCCGTTGCTGGTGGAATAAAATGAACAAGAATCTCCGTCAGAGTCTCTTTCTCTGATGTCACATCCTGACTCAGACGTCTGACTCCAACACCCCGACCAATCGGTGGCCTGTAGTGTGATGACATCACAGCCCGACTCAGCCACTTAGAACCTCAGCAGAGTAGAAACAGAAAAAGTATCTACTCGACACGTTAGACCCCTAGTGGAAAAGAACCAAACCGAGTGGAGGAGAGCTGAGTAGGTTCTGGTGGAAAAGTGCCATTAGTGCCGGTACCTCTGAGTATTAATCAAAACATGTTTAAAAAAAGGGCACAAAACTAATCACTGAAGGATGGAGATTTCTCTCTCTCCCTTGCTCGCTCGTTCACTCTCATTACTAAATTATTATCACCTTAACCCTTGTACTGTCTTTGGGTCAAGGAAGGAGGAAGAGAAGAAGGGAGGAAAGAAGGAAGGAAGGAAGGAAGAATGAAAAAAAGGAAAGAAAGAAGGAAGGAAGGGAGAAAAGAAGGATGAAGGAAGGAAGGAAGGAAGGAAGGAAGGAAGGAAGGAAGGAAGGAAGGAAGGAAGGAAGGAAGGAAGGAAGGAAGGGAGTAAAGAGGAAGGGAAGGAGGAAGGAGGAAGGAGAGAGCAGGAGGAAAGAAGGAAGGAAGGAAGGAAGGGAGAAAACAAGGAAAGAAGGAAGGAAGGGAGTAAAGAGGAAGGGAAGAAGGAAGGAAGGGAAAAAAGAAGGAAGGAAGGAAGGAAGGAAGGAAGGAAGGAAGGAAGGAAGGAAGGAAGGAAGGAAGGAAGGAAAGAGGAAGGAGAGAGCAGGAGGAAGGAAGGAAGGAAGGAAGGAAGGAAGGAAGGAAGGAAGGATGAAAAGAAGGAAAGAAAGAAGGAAGGAAGAGAGAAAAGAAGGATGGAAGGAAGGAAGGAAGGAAGGAAGGAAGGAAGGAAGGAAGGAAGGGAGTAAAGAGGAAGGGAAGGAGGAAAGAGGAAGGAGACAGCAGGAGGAAAGAAGGAAGGAAGGAAGGAAGGGAGAAAACAAGGAAAGAAGGAAGGAAGGGAGTAAAGAGGAAGGGAAGAAGGAAGGAAGGGAAAAAAGAAGGAAGGAAGGAAGGAAGGAAGGAAGGAAGGAAGGAAGGAAGGAAGGAAGGAAGGAAGGAAGGAAGGAAGGAAGGAAGGAAGGAAGGAAGGAAGGGAGAAAACAAGGAAAGAAGGAAGGAAGGGAGTAAAGAGGAAGGGAAGGAGGAAAGAGGAAGGAGACAGCAGGAGGAAAGAAGGAAGGAAGGAAGGAAGGGAGAAAACAAGGAAAGAAGGAAGGAAGGGAGTAAAGAGGAAGGGAAGAAGGAAGGAAGGGAAAAAAGAAGGAAGGAAGGAAGGAAGGAAGGAAGGAAGGAAGGAAGGAAGGAAAGAGGAAGGAGAGAGCAGGAGGAAGGAAGGAAGGAAGGAAGGAAGGAAGGAAGGAAGGAAGGAAGGAAGGAAGGATGAAAAGAAGGAAAGAAAGAAGGAAGGAAGAGAGAAAAGAAGGATGGAAGGAAGGAAGGAAGGAAGGAAGGAAGGAAGGAAGGAAGGAAGGAAGGAAGGAAGGAAGGAAGGAAGGAAGGAAGGAAGGGAGTAAAGAGGAAGGGAAGGAGGAAAGAGGAAGGAGACAGCAGGAGGAAAGAAGGAAGGAAGGAAGGAAGGGAGAAAACAAGGAAAGAAGGAAGGAAGGGAGTAAAGAGGAAGGGAAGAAGGAAGGAAGGGAAAAAAGAAGGAAGGAAGGAAGGAAGGAAGGAAGGAAGGAAGGAAGGAAGGAAGGAAGGAAGGAAGGAAGGAAGGAAGGAAAGAGGAAGGAGAGAGCAGGAGGAAGGAAGGAAGGAAGGAAGGAAGGAAGGAAGGAAGGAAGGAAGGAAGGAAGGAAAGAGGAAGGAAGGAAGGAAGGAAGGAAGGAAGGAAGGAAGGAAGGAAGGAAGGAAGGAAGGAAGGAAGGAAGGAAGGAAGGAAAGAGGAAGGAGAGAGCAGGAGGAAGGAAGGAAGGAAGGAAGGAAGGAAGGAAGGAAGGAAGGAAGGAAGGAAGGAAGGAAGGAAGGAAGGAAGGAAGGAAGGAAGGAAGGAAGGAGAATTAGGTCATTTTGACCGAACACAGTTCAAGGGTTAAACAAATCTCCAAAAGTTCGTCCTAGGAACATTTCGGCCGACACACCGAACCCCCATGAGTGAGCAGGCCGGTTCTCCGGCTGGTTCAGTTCTGACTGAGCTTGGTTTTTTCCCCACCACCGCCTCACAGCGGGCCCGACGCTCCCCCCCACCCAGGACCAGGAGCTCTTCATCAGTCCCGCTCTCGTCTCCCAGCCGGGTACCTTTTGTGTCTTTCTCCGAGACGCCGGCGTTTTTGAAGCCGGAGTGGGGGAACTGCGCGAGCTTTTCAAAGCGCCCGTGTTCATTCAGCCTGCCGACTGCGAGCTGGTTGCTACGCGGCCTCCGTCTCTCGGTTTCTCAAAGCCAGGCGTTGTGGGGGAGGATCACAGAGAGGAGCGGAGAGGGAGCTGGAGATGGAGGCCAGGCTTTGTGCAGCATCAGTCGGATCCTCCTGCTGGGTGGCTTCTCTCAGCCGGGGGGGCCGAGCGTTATACTCGAGGATATATATCTGCAGTGAGAAGGGACTCTTGTAATACTTCACATTTAACGGTATTGTTTGCTGCTCCATGTAGTTTGATGACATTTCTCTCATCCGCTGGATTACTGGCTAGAAAAAGGCAGATAAAAAAACAGCATTAATCCCAAATGTTAATAAGCAGTTTGCTATGAAAGCTTTAGATGTTTGTTCCATCAAGTTCGACCCGGCCCAGCGTTGCGTGCTGCAGGATTCTCATAATTGTACGATTCTTCAAGCTGCTTCATGCAACATTTCCACGTGTACAAAGCACCAGACCAGAAACAAGCTTAAAGGGGACCTATTATGAAAAACAAGTTTTTTCTTGTTTTAACATATATAAAGTGGTCTCCCCTCACCCTGCCAGCAGAGGAAAGATGAAATCCCATGAAATTCTGCAGGGTCTGTTCACCCCGCCCGCTGAATCTTCCAGTGTCATGTGACTTCTACGAGCCGTTCAGAATCAGTGCCTATCGTTACATAACGATAGGCGCTGATTTCCATAGGTCGGCCTCCGCTGCTGAAACCACGCCCACAACTCTCTCCGCCGGCTGGAGCTTCAGCCATTGTTTGGAAGCGGTGGCTGTTTGAACAACGAAGGACAGTAAAAATGAGGTTTTTCATCGACATTTACCCTCATAAAAGGATCAGTTCCAACACTACGGACCCGGCAACTGCACACGAGTCAGCGGTAAGTGACGTTATTTTTTTACGTTATTTATATTTGTCTACAAGTATGATCTTTGCATGGGCTCAGTATTTAGCTTAGCTCCGGAGCACCGGGGCCCCGGACCGGACCGGACCGGTGAGCGGCCGCGGGGCCTCTATTAGTACCGTAATACATTTTTCTTCTGTTTATGGTTTCAGATCTTCCAAGCAGCTGAAGCTTCAACGACACATTCAGAAGACGCACGGTCCTTCCTTGAGCCAGCAATAGTGCATACATGTTATTTATATACAACTTATGTTCTTTTTTAACAATAAAGTTTGTAAAATTTGTGAAAATTCAGTGTTGTGATTTCTTGTAACATATGAAATGATGGGGAATCTGAGTAAATAACTGTGGTGTAACTGTTTAGAATTTAATTAAATCTTCCTATGTGAAGACGAGGTAACTAAAGTCTGATTTATGGTTCCACGTTACACCAACGCAGAGCCTACGGCGTAGGGTACGCGTCAATTTAACGCAGAACCGTAATTCAGGCTTTAAGATCCATTTACACCGCGTCATAACTGCATGCGAGCGTCCGACTATCACGTCGAGCTGTGTGACATCGGACGCTCTCTGTCCACACTGAAACTGTTAAACTCACGGCCAGTTAGGACAGTCCAATACAAAAAAATAAAGCAATGGAATTGATTTTGTCGCAGAAGCTTCTCTCATGGGACACGCTTTGTGTACGCCGCAGCCAGCTGCTCTGGCCTGAGAGGCTTATTCTCCTCCCCTCCTACACGTCATTTAGGGAGCCAATCAGCGCAGAGCCTCATTATCATAGCCTCGCCTCCCCTCAGGATCCAGCACAGATTCTGAGGCTAGAAGCGGTAAAACTAAAGACAGGGCCCACAGGCTGAATTTCTGTTTTATGTAGAAAAAACAATCTTTAGATTGTTTTTAAGACATTCAAGGCCTGTTTAAAATATACATTAAATGCCATAATAGGTCCCTTTAATATTCACTAAAAGTCTGAAATAATCTTCTAATTCTCCCGAAACAAGGCCATTTTTAGCATATTTTGTAGTTTAGGTAACTATATAAGATTAGATCTTTATTTTCATTGTTTATTAACAACAAAATGAAAAGTGCCATCAGTCAGTGCTAGAAAATAAATAGATACAGTAAATACAATAGTATATAAAACATTTACACACAACATAAAATAAAACAAAGATTAAAACAAACTGATTAAAAATAGCCTACATATGCACACAATCCTCATATCAGTTTACAGATTGTTTTTGAGTAGATTTTGTTATAGCTGAAGGATGAAAACCGTCACTGGATCGGGTCGTTCTTGTTTTTATTGCTCGGTACCGTCTACCTACATTTGATCGTACGTCATTTTTAAACGTAGCAGGATCTGCTGCATGGCAGCTCCTCCTCTCACCCAGGGGTGTCTGTTCTGGTTTAGTTGATGTTCTCTTCCTTCCCTCTCCTCTTTTTATTCCCTTTTAATAAACAACTTGTGTTTTGGTTGTCAAGTCATAAACTGAGCGAATACGAAGCGTCTTCTCCCCCTGAAGAGGACGGGTCATCACCAACATCCCTCTCCCCTGACGGATATAACTCTGGTCAGATGAATGAATAAAATATGATGCACGAGTGGCGATGTTTCTTCTGGATTGAGAAGGAGGCTAAAACTACTACTGGTAATTTATGTTAAAGCTACAAAGCTGCATCTTGGAAATGGATCTGCGATAATTAATCTAAAGTGCTCTGATGGAGTTTGAGCTCCCCCCCTCCCCCAGGCAGTGGGCTTCTTATAACGCTTTTCCACCAAACCGGTTCTAGTGCTGGTTCTGATTCACAACTCGTTCAACTTGCGAAACCTGCTGAGAACCAGTTTGTTTTTCCCAGCTCGGGGTCACTTTAAAAGTCAGTTTACGATGCTGCGTTTGCGTGAAAGTTGCAGCAACAACAAGGTAGCCTACCGTATATTCCGCACTATAAGGCGCACCTTCAATGAATTACACATTTAAAAACTTTTCCATATATAAGGCGCACCGCATTATAAGGCGCTACAGTAGAGGCTGGGGTTACGTTATGCATCCATTAGACCAAGGGTCTAGACCCGCGGTTTACTCTTTCATCCTTATACTGCGGCTCCGAGGGAAAATAAATTACAAAAAAAAAAAAACTAAGTATTTAATTGAAGTTTATTTTATTTGTGTTAGTTATTTAATATTTAGTTCTTTAATAGTTCTAAATTGGAAGATTATTGTGATCTTGACATATTATTTTATTGTTTTTCGTCGCTCAAAATAAACGTCATACTCGCGAAAGCCGGTATACCCGCCAAAACGCCATCCATTCGTCGCGACTTTCAACCCCAGCAAGGCCAAGTATAGAGAAATGTAAGAAAAGAAAAATATCTGAAGAAAATCGAACATTCAATGATGCCTGGGCAGATTCATTTGCATTTACCTCTGATGAGAATGGCCTACCAGTATGCCTAATTTGTGGAGAAAAACTGTCTAACAATAAACGCTCAAATGTCGAAAAGACATTTCAACAATGAATGACGTATTTTAAAACTGTTTCCATATATAAGGCGCACCGTATTATAAGGCGCATGGTCAGCTTTGGAAAAATTGAAGGCTTTTAGGTGCGCCTTATAGTGCGGAAAATACGGTATCTGCTCTAATAGGACTTGGTCCACGTAGCTCCTCCGTGGACACATCTCTAAAAGACAGGTTGTCTCCTCCTCTCATGATGCTTTGCTGCATCCAGATTCATTCTTATTTGAAAATGTCTCCATCTCCCAGTCTTGTTATTGCCGTTGGTCTTAATAACTCCACCCCCCAGTTCCAAACTCCCAGAACCAGCCTGGAACCGTTTTGGTGGAAAAAAGGTATTAGAGGTTCTCTCTTGCGATTTGACCCTGCATGTTATGTTGGTACCGTCTTCTGCTAATTTGTGTGTTTAATGTATTCACCAACAGTTTTTTCTACTGTGATATTATCATATATATAATATTCACATGTTTACAACAGTTGCCAATCGTCCTACGAGCGGACGCCCCAGCAAATTAACCCCAATCACCGACTCTACAGGCCTCAGTTAGGATGTTAAAGTTCAGACAGTCTCTATCTAAGGTTTCATAAGAGATAACTAAAAGATTTACATAACTATAACAACTCTTTTCGCTACTCTGGGTCAAGACGGAGATTTTTGGCCATAATTCACACATTAGGTGAAACCCACACATCGTCACAAACATCTCACACTGATCAAGAGCACGGTGGTGGAGGGGTGGTGATCTGGGCTGTTATGAACTCATTGCATCAACCATTAACTTCAACTGAAAGAACGTCCGTCAGAAACTGTCTGATGATCCCAAACGCACCAGCAAACACAAGGAAAGGAAAAGAATCAAAGTCCAGGTACTAAAAAGACTGAAATATCATTTACATGACTATAATTGTTCCACTGAAACTGTTTTAATTGTTTAAAAAGGTTAAACTTATCTAAGGTGACTAGGGCTGGGGATCGATTCAAATGTCAAGAATAATTCGATTCCGATTCTTAAGATTCAGAATCGATTATCAACATTTGATTCGATCCTATTCGATTCGATTCTGATATTGATTTGGGTTGATGTTATAAAAACTCTTTTTTCAGCTGTTTCATGAATTATATGACTGTGTATTTCTGCAACATATTAATACTAGTATTATATTGAGATTCAACAGCAAGTATTGGCAGCTAATGATGCTGTAAGGACCAATCAGCTCCCAGAATGCTGATAGAACTGAAGAACAGAAACATCGTGGGGCAGAATTACAAACAGATCCAGGGAGGAAACATTTTTATTTTTTCCCACATTCCGTTAAATTTTTTTTCCATTTTAGGTCTATTTTTGAAGATTTGGTTTTTAGCATTTTTAGCAAATGTAACCCAAAGACAGGATATAAAGTAATGACATATAGACAATTCATGCAATTATAACTGAAAACTTTAATGTTTTCATACCTTTAAACATATTTAAATGGTACTAGTTATGCTCGTGTCCAACAAAACATTCCTTTTTTGGGCATAAACAAAAAAATAGCAAAAGCTGTAATGTAATGATGAAAAAAAAAATTGATCTTTAGACATATGAATCAATTTTTAGGAATTAATATGAGAATCGATTTAGAATCGGAAAAATCTATTTTTTCCAACACAGGCCTAAAGGTGACCCAAAACACTATCTAGCTGCATTTAATGGTTGTGGGTTCTGGTTCTGGTTCTGCGGTTATGTGAGGAGCTGGTTAGCGCTGGCGGGAGGCAGAGTAAGTGGATGT
>NC_084596.1:10187909-10257909 GCF_033807715.1 Cololabis saira | reverse complement strand
CATCCATTCATCATCCATTCATCATCCATCCATCCATCCATCCATCCATGATCTTAGAATATATTTATTATTGTCTGTTTTTTATTGAACTTAATTCTAAGATTTTTCTGGCTTTTTGTCTTCAACTAATTTCCGGTTGTATCCTGCCACATATAAGGATATGTAAGGAACTGATGATCGCAGCCCTTTGGGAACTATATATTGAAATACATACAGTACATGTGGGTGCCCTCAGGTAGGTGGGTCTTCCAGACCTGTAAATGATCTCAATGTGTTTTCCGTCAGCTTCTACATGGAAACAGCCAGAAAAACTGAATATTTTCTTGTTGCCACAGAGAAATATAAAGGACTCATATAAACTGAGTCACAATGAGAATCCTTGCAGAACATGTCCCTGCAGCAGAGAGCACATAACATGTTTCATAATGCAAAGTACACAAGAAACACAAGTAAAAGGTGTGTCAAGGAAATGTGCATTTGCAGTCTTTTTAAGCCCAACTTGGAGCCAGTGAAGCATGAGGGCCTCGTTGAAATATTCAGCGATTCCCGTGATCTTCCTCATGTTTCCCCCGTCTCTCTCTCCGCTTCTTGCATAATCTTACATAACATGCTGAATATTTCAAGTTGGTTTAGATCAAGCGCTTGTTTGCCACCGAGGAAACAAGGACGATAAGTCGGATTCGCTGGAGCAGAAAGGAGCCGTGATGGAAGGATAGAGGGAGAGGCGGTTGTTGCAGGTAATCAGGAGTCGTGTCGTCGGGTCTTTGAAGATGCTCGTCAGGTAGTCGCACATGAAACCCGCCGCCGTTGACGTCGTATTGAAACATCTCCAAACTAATTGCAGCCTGTGACAGCTGCTCCCGGGCTGCAGGAGGCAGCGCCAGCTTTTCCTCGGGTCATCTTTAATCCATCCCTCCACCTGTTTCGCAAAATAAGCTTTTTAAGTCCTAGTTTGTCCATTTTAAAGATTTTCCTGCAACACAAACGGAATTTATTTGTAAAATAAATGCGTCTGCATATTTTTAATCGTTATTTATCACATCAGGTCATGTGGGACAGCAGGATATTACAAGTTCTGAAGACAATCTGGGCTTCAGTGTCCTGCCTAGAGGCATTTAGCCATCTAATGGGGACGGGAATCGATCAGGCAACCAGTTCTACCCACAATTATAATCGTTTCATATGATTAATGTTTATGTGAATTTCTGTAGTAAAAAATAAAAATCTTTATGGGCTGCTACTCACGTCAGAGGTGTGATGTCCTACACTTGAACTCAGTGTAGGGCCGGCCCAAGCCTCCATGGGGCCCTAAGCAAAATTTGATTTTGGGGCAATCTATTACTGCCAATAATACTGATTATTGATCATTCGCACACTCACTATAAACTTATTTCATGTTCTTCCCTGTCTTTACAAATACACTTGTAAAACTAGATGTAAGAACTTTTTGTTGTAGTTAGATTGTAATCCATAGGGATTAAGACCATGGAAGCAGAAAACAGATTAACAAACGTGCAGAAAAATCTTTCAATTAATATTTTCCAAAGTCAGCAACTACTGGCCACACAGAGAAGCAACAGATAAAAGGTCAGTGAGCTGCACAGTTGCAGCAGTGTTGTTTTCATCATCCTATTGTCAGCCTGGCATGTTTTTACCATCTATGGTTTTTAATCTGAAATGGGAGAAAATTCAGCTACAAGAGCGGCCTGGAGTTGATTTACACTTAATATTTAAAGTGATATAGTACTAAGTGTGATACTGAGTGTCATCTACAGGGTAGGCCTACTAAAAGAAACAAAATAATCAAGTAGATCATTTATAAACCATTTACTGTAAACACGTTATCTACTTTATTTTTGGTTTTAAATAAACTGCAACAGCAATGTGCAACAACAATTAAAAGTGGAACAACAACAATTAAGTGCAACAACAAGGTACTACAAAAACTACCTTTGATAATGTATGAATCATCACTCACACATAAAAAAAAATAATAATAATTTTTGCTTATGCCTTGGGCCGACTCTGCTCCCAGGGTTGGCAGACGGAGAGCAATGCCCAGGACTGACTTAGGTAGGAGCACTGGGGGATAAAATGGGAAAAAAATCGGGGATATTTCTTTAAAAAAAAGAGGTATGATGTCCTGATCTGATTACTTGATCAGAAATCAGGGCAGATCACGGGATTTTGAACAATTGGGAAGAAATTATCAGATCTTTTCCCCATTTCACTAAATGACATTAAACATTCATCCGTTGCATATCACAAAGTTTCACGATTAACGATTATAGTTTAAGGCAGGTGGGGAGCAGGCGTAGCCGTCAACCTGGAGTTGTAGCTGGTGAGCTAACGTCGGTGTTGCCAATTTAGCAAATCTCTTGGTATTTTTTAGCGAGTTTTCAGATTAGGGTTAGTGACCAGCAACGAATCTAGCAGCTCTTCAGGTGTTGAAGACCTTTATTCACTCGTGTCGCCCCCTCACTCTTCTCAGCGAGCAGACGGTGCTGCCGTTGTGGTATCAGCTGAGACTCAAACTCAACTCAAACTATTGACTCGAGAGCAAAATAAATAAATGTGATCATGACATCCGTAGTGTCTAGGTAGCCCAGTGTCTTTTTTTTTTCTTTTTTAATCCTGTATGTTTGTAATAGCCATACGATTGACAGACCCTAGTGACTGAGTGATGTCATCAGGCAGCACCTACAGCGTAGCGTAGCTCTCTCTTACATCCGGCTCTCGCGTCCACAGAGCAGCATTTTGTGAGAGTGTTTAACTTTTGTGCATTATTCTTTCTTTTTCTTCAGTAACTGTTTTTGGGTTGTTTGGAACTTGTTTTTCATAATAAAAGAGCACATTGTGATTTCCAGGACCTCTTGCAGTCCGTATATTCCTTTATTTTTTTTGCATAACCCGAAAAAAAACACTAAAAAAGTGTTACACTTTATAACACAGGCAAAAGATCACAAGTTCACTTCCAATTAGTCCCGTTATCAAGACAGAGCTTCTTTTAAAAAGAGTTTCTTGTTGTTTGAGTTCTGGGTTGACTTTCCTGCTTCCCATCTGCCCTGATTGTCTGCACCATCGGCGTCGCCAGACAGATTTTACTGGGGCACGTGCCCAAGTATTGATCTGCAGTGCCCCAGTAAAAATTTCACCAGTAAAAAATTAATTTTGGAGTTTTAACTCCACATAGCATACACCAGTTGTGCATGAACGCGTTCAAATGAACGAATAATCCTTCTCATTTCACCAGCGGGCGGCGCGCATATTTAAAATGCTCGACGAGCCCGGTGCAGTCTTTACGAATGAAGGCTGATTTATGGTTCCGCGTTACACCAACGCACCTACGGCGTAGGGTACGCGGCGTGCGGACCGTATGGTTCGCGTCGGCACGTACCTTACGCCGTAGTCTTCGCCGTCGATTTAACGCGGAACCATAAATCAGCCTTGACGGGTTAAGAGAGACGTTGCAGACGCAGCGTCAGTGAGACGTCAGATGATGATCCGCTTATCATTATCTGCGGGGAATTTTACACATCGTCTCCCAAAGAGTCCGACGGTAGGAAACTAACCTTTCTGTGAAGATTATGTCCACCTGCGCTGAGAAAACAAGTCTGAACGTCTGCCTCGTCAACTTCAAATTTGAAACGTCATGTGGAGTTAAAGCATCCGCCCAGTGGGAGAAAATATCTGCTAGTCCTTAACAATCAAAAAAGTTCCCAGAAAGACCAAGAGGTCTGATTTCCCAGTAACAGGTAGACAAATTGATAATGCACTACAATGTTGGAGATTTACAGCCTCTGAATAAAGTTGAAACGCCACTCGGACAATACATGATAGTATACAGCAGGGGTCTCCAACCCTGTCCTGCATGTTCTACATGTTTTCTTGCATCATCACACCTGATTCTAATTAATGGTCCTAATTAGCTTGTCATCAAGGTCTTGACACTTCTGTTGATGACACAGCCACTTGTATCACGGTGTGCTGAAGCAGGGAAACATCTAAAACATGCAGGACAGGGGTGCCTCTAGGACCAGGGTTGGGAAACACCGATTTAAAGCACCATTTCAGCTTTTTTATTATAAATAAGTGCTAAAATTTTTTTTGAATGAATTCTCTGTGCCCCAGTACAGTCTTAAGTCTAGTGACGCCCCTGGTCTGCACCTGTGTCTCGTTAACCTTTCTGTATATCTGGTCTTGTCTTTCCCCTGCTCCCTGCTGGTCCGTACTGTTTCCTCCCTCCGTGTTTCCACGTCAGGTTTTTCATAGTTTTTGATTCTTGTTTAAGCTCTAGTTTTTTGGTATCATGCTCAGCGGCGCTTTTGTTTGTTTTTGTGAAAATAAACACATATTTTTGGAACTCCTGCCTCCTGCTCTCCTACATCTGGGTCCGACTCCAACCTCATTCCTAACCATTATGACTGTTTTTAGGAGTCCCTTCTCCTCCAGTGTAAAGCAATGTGCTCTTTTTTTTTAATACTCAACCGTTTTAAAGAGTTGCAACCAAACCGAACGCATAAACTGATCGAATGTGACACATTAGGAAGACGCCATCACTCATTTTAGAAAATGAATCATCAATCCAGTGACTCATAAGAACCACCGATAACCTCCCACAACAAAAGACCCTTCCTGTCCTGATAAACCAGTGTGTGGGGTGGAGGGAGGGACTCCAGATACCCACTTTGATGTCAAAGACATAACAACCCCATTGAGAAATCTGTCAAAAATACTTCATGAGGAACCTGAGCCCCGTTGGACCCCCTCATTGGTCCAGGAGTTTCCTGCATCGTCCCCCATTGGCTGTGGAGGCAGCCGAGGTGCCGGCTCTCGCCTAGCAACAGGCACGAGATGCACCACCACACCACACACACACACAAGTACACACACACACAAGTACACACACACTACTAGAATTTGTGTGGGAGAGCAGCTGATAGATCAAGCGTGTGAAGACACCGAGACGTGAAGGAGGAGACGGGGATGTAGGATGGAAAATGTATCACCACAGATGAAGAATGCACTCCGAGTAAATACTTGTGTATGTGTGTGTGTGTTGTTACACAAAGACTACGCACATCTTGTCTTGTTTAACCCTTACATAAGGCTTCAGCTCGCAGAGGCAGCTGGGTAATTAAACACACAACACTGATCACTGGCCACTTATTAACCCACGAATATTTCATGTCCGGAACAGCAGATGTGTGGGAGCCGCTCTCAGAAATCCGACTTTATCAGCACAACAAGGAGAACAACTGTTGGGTGTTTGTCAACCTTCTTTTCAAGACCAGCACTTTTTACCCTTTTATCCTATTATAAAAGCCACATTGAATAAAAACAAGTGAGCTGCATATTTTGCATCTATCGTCTCTTATTTCCGCTCAGAACTGCAGACATTTTAACAATGTCCACTTGGGATAACTATTTACTTTCTGCACATTCCTCTATCCGTTCTTTTCTCCTAGATGTTATATGGTATGTGGATCTATAGATATCTATGTATATACATGTGTACATACCAGAGCAGACTTTACCTCTAGAGGGGGATCAGGTCCTTCAGTGTTTCCAGCAAGATGTGGAATCTCCTATAAGTCTGTTGTGGAGAGTTCAATCACATCTGCAGTCATCTGTTGCAGTCTTTGGGACCGGTACGGGAGATCCTTCAAAACTCTACGAGAGATTCTTCAAAACCCATGAGAGATCCTTAAGACCTCTACAGGACACTCTTCAGACCTCTACAGGAGACCCTTCAAACCTCTACAGGAGATCCTTCAGACCTCCACGGGAGATCCTTCAGACCTCTACCAGAGATCCTTCAGACCTCTACAGGAGATCCCTCAGACCTCTACGGGAGATCCTTCAGACCTCTACGGGAGATCCAACAGACCTCTATAGGAGATCCTTCAGACCTCTACGGGAGATCCTTCGGACCTCTACAGGAGATCCAACAGACCTCTACAGGAGATCCAACAGACCCCTAGAGGAGATCCTTCAAAACTCTACAGAAGATCCTTCAGACCTCTGCGGCAGATCCTCCAGACCTCTACAGGAGATCCTTCAGACCTCTACGGGAGATCCTTCAGACCTCTACGGGAGATCCTTCAGACCTCTACAGGAGATCCTTCAGACCTCTACGGCAGATCCTCCAGACCTCTACAGGAGATCCTTCAGACCTCTACGGGAGATCCTTCAGACCTCTACAGGAGATCCTTCAGACCTCTACAGGAGATCCTTCAGACCTCTACGGCAGATCCTCCAGACCTCTACGGCAGATCCTCCAGACCTCTACGGGAGATCCTTCAGACCTCTACAGGAGATCCTTCGGACCTCTACAGGAGATCCTTCAGACCTCTACAGGAGATCCCTCAGACCTCTACGGGAGATCCTTCAGACCTCTACGGGAGATCCAACAGACCTCTATAGGAGATCCTTCAGACCTCTACGGGAGATCCTTCGGACCTCTACAGGAGATCCAACAGACCTCTACAGGAGATCCAACAGACCCCTAGAGGAGATCCTTCAAAACTCTACAGAAGATCCTTCAGACCTCTGCGGCAGATCCTCCAGACCTCTACGGGAGATCCTTCAGACCTCTACAGGAGATCCTTCAGACCTCTACGGGAGATCCTTCAGACCTCTACAGGAGATCCTTCAGACCTCTACGGCAGATCCTCCAGACCTCTACGGGAGATCCTTCAGACCTCTACAGGAGATCCTTCGGACCTCTACAGGAGATCCTCCAGACCTCTACAGGAGATCCTTCAGACCTCTACGGGAGATCCTTCAGACCTCTACGGGAGATCCTACGGACCTCTCCCTGCCCACAGCTGTAAACCCCTACAATGACTCTTTTGAAGATACTTAAATCATGACTATGACAACAATTAATTAATTAATAAGGTATTTTTTAATTTGTAACGGGACACAAGCAAGAACATCTTCCAGAGTAACATAACTAGCTCCTCTGTTAGTTAGCCCTAACTGTCCATTAGCTATCACCTAAAGTCCTACACAGAAAAGGTTCAGTCTCTAAACATCCAGTTGTGATGCAGCGTTCATTTTCTTTTCTCAAGATGAAAAGCCACGAGATCTTAATCAGTGTTCATCGTCCATATCTGAGTAGAGATTCAGAAGAACATGATGAGCACCGAGTGCAGCGTTGAAATCCTTTCAACGCTGCCTTTTCCTTTTTTTCTTCAGAGCCAATGAACCCGTTGTCCTCGAAGCTTTCCAAATTTAGATATCTCAAGTTTTGCAGACGATTACAAAGACTGACAGGTCTGGGAGAGCAGCGGCCAACACGCAGGTTGAGTGAAGACGGGGGAGTCATGTACAGTTCAGCCGTCTAACTTCGAGGTAGACGGGGGAGAAGACAAGAAAGGAAAAGAAAAGCATTTCCAGGCCTTTTTCTTAATTTCACCACTTAATTTTCACTGCTTGTTGTCACAGTATTCAATCAAGCTTTGACCCAGCTGAACTTCTGACTGAATGAACACAAAATCTTTGCTGGATTTCATTTCGTTTTACTGTACTACAACTATACTGAGAACTTTTTTTACAGAGCCATGGTTGGCTGGAACTCTATACCAGTTCATATTTCTCATGTAGGTAGCAAAGCTTTAAGATTCAGTTGAAATAATATCTTTTAAAATTGAATGAATTATGATTTGACATTTGGAAGGAACAGAATGAAGTTTGAATAGAATTACAGTTAGTGTAAACCCTATCTAGGGATGGGAATCGAAAACCGGTTCTTGTTGAGAACCGGTTCCCAGTGTTTCAATTCCTTGGAATCGTTTGCCTTTTTTGTAAACGATTCCCTTATCAATTCCAGTAGGAAAACATGGTGACAAAATGGCATAAACGCTCGAAAGTTTGGTTACATTTGACCAAAATGGATGACAACAGGGTGTATTGCAAATGCAATACTTACAATGAGGACATTTCAACAAAGGGAGGAAACACTAGCTACATGCAAAAATGTTGAACATGTTACTGGACATTCTTGTGTAATTTCCACAGAATAATTTGTTCTATTTAGTTAATTTCTACAAAAGAATATTTATTTTATTATTATTATCATTATTATTTTATATTCTTTTTCAAAACAATTAATTTTTTCTGGTGAGATATAAAACAAAGTTGATGCTAATCGACCTGTTTGTTCTCCTTTTTTCCAAATGAGAATCAATAAGAGAATCGTTAAAGAATCGAATCGTTAAACAGAATCGAAAATGGAATCAGAATTGGAAAAATCTTATCAATTCCCATCCCTAACCCTACCACAATAAAGGTGAAAAGTGGTCAAGAATTTTAAGATAAGGTAATTTCAGGCAGGTATTGTTTATAAAGGTGTTTTTTTTTATTTCCTTTCTCTGTATTTATGTTTGAGAATGATGGTGATTTAGTTTTATCCTCTGTGTTGTTTGTGACTAAGGGAGTTGTGTCTATTATTGTTGTGTTTGTCATGTATAATGTATGTCTGTTATGTATTAAGTGTTAATTTGTGTGTTGTGTGTATCTCGGACCCCAGGAAGAATAGCTAATGCTGTTGCTAATGCTAATGGGGATCCTAAATAAAACAAACTAACTGATTCCTGGAGATGTTTCGGTGCTTTAGAAGGTCTGAACTGCTGAGCTGCACCTACAGTAGCTTGGTTAAAATGCTGCATTAGTAATACTGCTGTACATGCACATCCACTTCTGAGCCTTCGCCTCCAGCTCGCGTTATAAAATGACCTAAATGTGATAACAGGAGGTCACGTTGTATACGTTGATAACCTTGGTCTCGGTGAAAAGGTGAACTGGTCGGGGTTAGCAGCCATATCAGGTGACTTCAGAGCTGCAAACTATGGAAAAAACATAAAAACCTGCAAAAGTCACAAAGAAAATAAGGTTCTTAATTATTCTCCAGTAACGCTCTAGACCAGGGGTTGGCAACCCGCGGCTCCAGAGCCGCATGCAGCTCTTTAGCGCCGCCCTAGTGGCTCCTGGAGTTTTTTCAAAAATGTTTGACCTTTTTTTTCCTTTTTTTTTTTCTTTTTTCCTTTTTTTTCTTTTTTCCCTTTTTTTATCTTTTTTTTCTTTTTTTCTCTGTCTTTTTTTCTACTTTCATTTTTTCTTCTTTTTTTCCTTTATTTCGTTTTTTTTTCCTTTTTTTCTCTTTTTTTCTTCCTTTTTCCTTTCCTTTTTAATCTCAACATTTCGACTTTTTCCTTGAAATTTTGACTATTTCCTCAACATTTCGGCTTTTTTTCGAAGTGCATAATGAAAAAAAAAATCTTCCCCCAGTTATAACTAATATAGAAACATGCAACATGTATTTCCTTCATTCTAAGGCTGATACAAGACTTTTCATTTTTTGCGGCTCCAGATATATTTGTTTTTTGTGTTTTTGGTCCAATTTGGCTCTTTCAACATTTTTGGTTGCCGACCCCTTCTCTAGAGTTTTATTGACTTCCTAATGAGTTAAATGGACACTTGTGTGACAAATAACCGCCGTCGGTTGTGAGCTTTTATGCATCAGGACATAATTAAACTCATCTGGTACTAATCAAGTCTCAAATGAGATAATTACAACCTCAGATGAACTGAGTTGTTTTCATTTACTACAAACTAAATACCAACATGCAGACGCCATGTGCTTGAACTAAGTAAACCCTGATTGCTTCCAGGGTCATTAAGAGGATCACAGGCCGTCAGATGCTGAAACCCATTGATCGATATGAGTGATGAGCACCTTTGTAAAGGTAGAAGCGCAGGAGGTTTTCTGATCTGGAGCTTTCAGGCGTGTCGACACAACGGATCAAACACAATGTCCACGCTGCTGGGAGACTAGTCCAGACTGAGATTGATTCACCAATCTGTTGAGCAACTCCCACAGAAACTGTAAAACAGGAAAGAAGGTGGAGGCGTGGCTTATGTCCAGTACTCGAGTTGTAAAAAAGAAATCAGGGGGGATGGTGGATTTTATCATATGGGAACAGATAATTTGTGCTGATTACAAATAATATAATATTACAAATAATAGCACTGACCCAAACAGCTGCAGAAATACTGCAGGAATGACATAGCAGCAGTTAAATGCAGCCTTCTGTAAGCTTTAAATATCCACTGGGCTTACATCAAATACATCAAAACACAACAATAAAAAACACTTTTCTGAACTTATCAATATGACTCTGTCCTTCACAGGATAAGTAACATGGATCACTGCAAAAACTCAAAATCTTAACAAGAATATTTGTCTTATTTCTAGTTAAAATGTCTCATTTTAGTAAAAAAATAATCTTATTACACTTAAAACAAGACTCATCACTGGAAAAAAACATCAATTTTCACCTGTTTCAAGTAGATTTTCACTTGAAATAAGTAGAAAAATCTGCCAGTGGAACAAGATTTTTTTGCTTGTAATAAGAAGATAAATCTTGTCCCACTGGCAGATTTTTCTACTTATTTCAAGTGAAAATTTACTTGAAACAGGTGAAAATTGTCAAATAAGTTATTTTTCTGGTGTTTTTTTTCTGGTGATGACTCTAAATGTTGAAATAGCAGTAAAACCACTTTAATTGATGAAATGACTTAAGGGATGGAAAGGGGGGTTGGCAGTTTTACAGGGGGGATGATTTTGATTGTTTTTATTTCAAGGGGGGATGCCATCCCTCAACTTGAGTACTGCTTAGGTTTGCAACAAGACTACGGGAAGTTCTTCAGACGGAGATGCACAGCATCACGATTAACACACACAGCAGTTGTCAAGCACGGCAGCGGAGGGTTAATGATCTGGGTTTGTGTTGGACACCAGGACATGGGTGTCTCGACAGAGGCCACCTTGAACGTTAGACTTAAGGTTGTTTTTTTGTTAAAGGTGGTTCTGCAAGTTGCTGGAGAAGCTGTGACTCAGGAACGTAAAGTCGATGGTTTGATTGCTGGCCTTGTAGTCCATGTTCAAATCTCTTTGGGCAACACATGACACCCTGCATAGCCTGATGTGTTTGACTGTGTGTACGATAGAAAAAGTACTTCCAGGACCTGATGGAAAACACATCTGTGGAGATCTCTGCAGACTGGAAAAATACAGTCCATTTACAAGCTCCCGAATCACAGGCGTGTTTAAAGTTGAATGGTTCAGCATTTTAGCGCGCTATTGTGCTGAACTTTGGTTTATTTAAGGTTGTGCACCCATGTCACTAAAAAATTGTCTGAGTTTGGGTGGCATCCGCTGCAAGTCTGAAATGAGAGAAACACAGGAAAACACATGTTGAGGAATTTACCAAAATCAGTTCATAATTCCGCTCGTGGTATAGTGAGTTTTTATTCAGCCGGCGGTGAGCATGACCAGCACAGATCAGGTCTGAATTGGTGTGCCGACCCAGAGTGATTTTGCAACAGGGTTTTTATACAAGAAGTTCAATCAACAAAAGGTAGGAATAAACAAGCCAAGTGAGAGAGAAAAAGTAATTTACAGTCAGGTGTGATCGTTCTGTTTGGAACTACCCCCTGAGGAGTCAGGAAGTCCATGATATGGCATCTCCGTGGATCAAGTCCTCGTCTCTGCAGGGGCTGGAAGTCAAAGCCACTTCCACGGTGCCTGTCTCAGCAGGGATGCAAGACTTGTGTGACAATGGGTCAAGTGGGGGTATGAGGCTTGGGCAACCTGCAAGCCGTCGTTCCCCTGCAGGGTTTTCAGGAAACTGGAACTTGCAGGACAATGCGTCTTGACACACACAACGGGCACAAGCCTTTGGAATCTGCAAGAGAGAAAACAAACAAAACAGAAACGGGAACAGGCAGAGACACAAACAGTAAACAGGGTCTCTAAAACGAAATCAGTACTAGGCTACTGAGATCATCTCTCCCCCAAAACTGTGGAGCGAGTATGTAGGTGAGTAAGCAGGTGTGTTTGTCCGTGTAATTGTGTGTGTGCAAAGCGAAAAAAAAAGAAAAAAAAAGAAATAAATATATATATAAACTGTAAATGATGTACATGTTTGTACCTAAATAGATCCTTTCCTACCAGTGTCTTTTAACACGGCAGCAACTTTGCTGATTAAAACGGGACAGAACCAAGAGAAAATAACCGGTATTTATTTATCTATTTATCTGTTTGAAATCTGCTTCTACTTCTATCTGCTAAAGAAGAAGTAGCGTATTCTTCTTTGCATTTATTTTGTCTTAGTTTTGATTCTAATTCCGGTTAAAGCGCCCCGAGCGGTGGAAGAAAAATCCACAGAATAGCCGCACCTTTGTATAAGCCGCATGGTTGAAAACCTATGGAAAAGGTAGCGGCTTATAGTCCAGAAAATACGGTATTTATATAGCTTGAATCCACTACCATTGGGTATAAACATCAGCGCAAATACATTCTGTTCTGGATATGACATAGGCATAGGAAAGGTAATTCAAAGTGCTTTGCATCAACATTAAAAGCAGCAACACACAATCAAACAGTAAATAACAAATAAAATGAAATAAAATGATAAGAGGTTAATAATAAAAAGTGCAAGTTTTTAAAAAAGTAAGGGCAGTAGAGTACAGCAGGTACATCTCATTCTTACAATGGCAAGAATTACGTTTCTATACGGTCAAAACGTACAAAGACCGGGTCAAATACAGTATTACAAAAGTAATCTGTAACAATTCGTACGGTGAATTAAACCAATTTGACAATTCTATGTCACAATGCCTGTTTCCAGGTCTTATTTCACACAACTGACGATTTCTATACGGTCAAAACGTACAAAGGCCGTACATAAAAGCATGAATCCCAAGCCACTTTGATGATAATAGTATAATATTCAAAGCTAAATGATTATTTATTAGTGATACACTGTGGCTGTAGCTTCCCGTGTTCATGTCTTTTCAGAGTTTTCTGAGCTCGGTAAACGCCACCTCCGCTGCAGCCTCGTTCCCCCGGTGAAGAGCATCCCAGATGTTGTTGGAGGTGTGGCCGCTCTGTAGGAAAACGACTCAACACAAGTTTTCATGTTTCCAAACCTCAGGAGGACGTCGGCACGGCGGCACGCCGGCTCTGTCAGAGACGCTTGTCAGCTGAGCCTCCGCCAGCTCGCTGCTGCTTTTTTTATCCGCCTCCTCCTCCTCCTCCTGCCCAGTGGGGCGTCTCGCATCCGTCACAATCTGCGTGGGACCGGAGCTTTGTGATTGTTGTAATTTTCATATCACTGCGTGGTTGCAACGAGACTCAAACTCGGCTCTTCGCTTTTGACGACGGCGGAGTATCTGTCCGTCCCATCCCTCCATCCTCCAAACGTGGACTTTACCTTCTCCTAAATGTGATTCAACTTTCCTTGCATGAATATTTAACAACATGTAGTGCTGCTCTATATTTGTACATGCATATCAATTTGTAGGAGACACAAAATGTGTTTTTGTGGTTACAGCGGGTATTTTGCTGATTGTGGGCTGAAATAACGTTTGCTCATCTGCAGTTCCCCAGCGGATATTAATGAAACCACTGCAGTCACAGCTCAGCTGCACAAGCACAGGTTGGGTGTTTTTTCAATCATAATAGAAAATGAATGAGTCATATAAATCTTTGCATTTCACAAACTATGTGGAGGTGCAGATGTTGAGGTGCAGATGTTGAGGTGCAGATGTTGAGGTGCACATGTGAGCGACGTATACGTGGTGTGCAGATGCAGACGCTCCTCCATCTGACCAGGAGGCCTCCCAGAGTTTCATTCATGTCACTTGGAAGGAGGTTTGGGACGAGACCAAGAACTTGCTGGAGATATTTTATTACATCCTGTTTCCTAAGTATGTAGTTGGAGTGGATGGATGGATGGATGGATGGATGGATGGATGGATGGATGGATGGATGGATGGATGGATGGATGGATGGATGGATGGATGGATGGATGGATGGATGATGGATGGATGGATGGATGGATGGATGGATGGATGGATGGATGGATGGATGGATGATGGATGGATGGATGGATGGATGGATGATGGATGGATGGATGGATGGATGGATGGATGGATGGATGGATGGATGGATGGATGGATGGATGGATGATGGATGCATGGATGGATGGTCTTGTTTGATGATTCCAGGTGTGATTTATTCATTTACTACCACTTAAAGAGGACTATGCACCTTTTAAAATAAACAAGTCATAATAAAGCTTAAGGAATAATTGTGATAAAAGTGTCTTATTATGGGTTTTCACAGTAGGACAGTTGTAATTAAATATTTTTATGTTTACTTAACCTTTAAATCTTGTATTACTTCATTCTAAATATTTTGTTTTAAGATAATTAACTCTGAATGTTGATGAAAACGGGATCTGGATTATCTGGACGGAGAGAACGTGTCGCATGGAAGGAGCGTCGTTTTTATGCTCCGTTAGTGTTCGCTGGCAAAACCTCCCCACTGAGGACGGCGACATTTTTAGAACGAGAGAGAGAGAGAGAGAGAGAGAGAGAGAGAGAGAGAGAGAGAGAGAGAGAGAGAGAGAGAGAGAGAGCATTCATGTTTGGCTCATTCGCCTCAACAAGCTTCAATTTGTCTTCCACTTAGAGACCAATCGACTCGCTCAGCCCTTCGCCCCCGAGACCCGAGAGCCGTTTGGATGAGAAGATGGAGATTTGCTAAAGAGCACTCAGCAGTGTGTGAGGTCTCCGGCTGGATGTCCGGCGGAGCGGGGGTGGGGGGTGAGAAAACCAGAACAAATAAACGGCTGTGAAACTGGAGACGGAACAATAACGCGGCCGAGCCTGAGTTCGCCGAACGTGACGAACCAGATCTCAGACCGTGATCACCGGATTGGTGGATAAAGCCGGCTACGGGCAAAGTCATGAATCTGTTTCTTTTTTAAGGAAGTTTAACACGTAAATTTTGCTCAGGAGACAAATTGAAGATCATCTTGGCAGATGTGACCTTAGAAAGGAGGGAGAGAAGCTATCACATTAAATCTGCTAGACGGCTGCAGCAGAACCGGTCTTGTGTGTGGGACCGGGCCACAGCCCTGAGGTGAAACCACGGCTTTCTGGTCCTCGAAAATCTGATTAAGACCAGACAAGACCGGCTAAGACCGGCCAAAACCTGCCAAGATCGGCCAAGACTAGCCAACACTGGCCAAGACTGGCCAACACAAGACCGGCCAACACAAGACCGAACTACACAAGACCAGCCAAGACTGGACAAGACCGGCTAAGACCACCTAAGACTGGCCAAGCCGGCCAAGACTGGTCAAGATAGACCAAGACCGGTTAAGACTGGCAAGATTGGCCAAGACAAGACCAGCCAAGACCGGCCAAGACCGACCAAGACCGGCCAAGACCAACCAAGACTGGCTAAGACTGGCCGACCGGTTTTGTGTGTGAGACCGGGCCACAGCCCTGAGGTGAAACCACAGCGTTCTGGTCCTCCAAGACTGGCCAAGACCGGCCAAGACCGGCCAAGACAGGCCAAGACTGGCCAAGACAGGCCAAGACAGACTAAGACTGGCCAACACTGGCCAACTGGTTTTGTGTGTGGGACCGGGCAACAGCCCTGAGGTGAAACCACGGCGTTCTGGTCCTCCAAGACTGGCCAAGACCGGCCACGACAGACCAAGACTTACCCAGACCGGCCAACACAAGAAGGCCCAAGACCGGACAAGACCGGCCAAGACCGGCAAAGACTGCCTAAGACCGGCCAAGATCGGCCAAGATCAGCGTGGCCGATGGTCGCTGTGGACGTGGAGATGTGGTGTTGGGACGGGACAGTGCTCATAGGGACGATTTCTGTTTAAGAAAACATGGATAATGCGCTAATGCACACTAGTGGAGTAATGTGATTGATAGATGGAGTTCTGGAGACAATACGACCGACTGTGTTCTGGACCAGTTGGAGCTTCTGGATGGACTTGTGGTGGGGGGGACGTTTCTGAACGTGACCAGGTGTGACATCACAAGGTCATGAGGGTGGAGGATGGGGGGGTCAGCTGGTATGGCTGCAGGGAATCAGCTGGGACCAAACTCAGTCCCGCTGAAGGTCTGTGAAGACATGCAGGAAAAGAAATACTCGAGAACTTGGGGGGGTTCAGAGGCAGACTTGTCACTTCCAGTTAGGTATGTACGAGACGTGCGTGTGTGTGTGTGTGTGTGTGTGTGTGTGTGTGTGTGTGTGTGTGTGTGTGTGTGTGTGTGTGTGTGTGTGTGTGTTTAGGGGCTCATTAAACGGGGCTCGAGCCCCAACGAGCCAAACACCATCATCTCAGCATCATCAGCCATCTAGCAGCTCGCCCTTCCCCCGGGTCGGCCATGTCAGTCCCAGTCTCACACACACACACGCACGCACGCACGCACGCACGCACGCACGCACGCACGCACGCACGCACGCACGCACGCACGCACGCACGCACGCACGCACGCACGCACGCACGCACGCACGCACGCACGCACGCACGCACGCACACATACACACACAAATGTGGATGACCAGCTGATTTTAACCCATTAATTAGAATCAGGTGTGTTGAGCGATGGGAAACATCTAAAACATGCCGGACTGAAGCTAAATTCTAATTTATTTTGACACAAACATATTCCACATTGGGTTGGTTTGGTCTGGTTTGGGTTGGTTTGGGGTGGATTGGGTTGGTTTGGTTTGGTTTGGTTTGGGTTGGGGTGGTGTGGTTTGGGTTGGTTTGGTTTGGTTTGGTTTGGTTTGGGTTGGGGTGGTTTGGTTTGGGTTGAGTTGGGTTGATTTGGGTTGAGTTGGGTTGGTTTGGTTTGGTTTAGTTTTGGTTGAGTTGGTTTGGTTTGGTTTGGTTTGGTTTGGTTTGGGTTGATTTGGTTTGGTTTGGTTTGGGTTGGTTTGGGATGAGTTGGGTTGGTTTGGTTTGGTTTGGGTTGGGGTGGTTTTGGTTTGGTTTGGTTTGGTTTGGTTTGGGTTGGTTTGGGTTGGGTTGGTTTGGTTTGGTTTGGTTTGATTTGGTTTGGATTGGTTTGGGTTGGTTTGGTTTGGTTTGGTTTGGTTTGGTTTGGTTTGGGTTGATTTGGTTTGGTTTGGTTTGGGTTGATTTGGTTTGGTTTGGTTTGGGTTGGTTTGGGATGAGTTGGGTTGGTTTGGTTTGGTTTGGGTTGAGTTGGGTTGGTTTGGTTTGGGTTGGGTTGAGTTGCGTTGGTTTGGGTTGGGTTGGGTTGGGTTGATTTGGTTTGGTTTGGTTTGGGTTGGTTTGGGATGAGTTGGGTTGGTTTGGTTTGGGTTGGGTTGGGTTGGGTTGGGTTGGGTTGGGTTGATTTGGTTTGAGTTGAGTTGGATTGGGTTGGTTTGGGTTAGGTTGGTTTGGTTTGGTTTGGTTCGATTTGATTTGGTTTTGGTTGAGTTGGTTTGGTTTGGGTTGAGTTGGGTTTGTTTGGTTTGGGTTGGTTTGGTTTGGGTTTGGGTTTGTTTGGTTTGGTTTGGGTTGAGTTGGGTTGGTTTGGTCTGGTTTAGTTTTGGTTGGTTTGGTTTAGGTTGGGTTAGGTTGGTTTGGGTTGGTTTGGGATGAGTTGGGTTGGTTTGGTTTGGGTTGAGTTGGGTTGGGTTGGGTTGGTTTGGTTTGGTTTGGTTTGGTTTGGGTTGGGTTGGTTTGCGTTGGTTTGGGTTGGTTTGGGATGAGTTGGGTTGGTTTGGTTTGGGTTGGTTTGCGTTGGTTTGGGTTGGTTTGGGTTGAGTTGGGTTGGTTTTGGTTGGTTTGCGTTGGTTTGGGATGAGTTGGGTTGGTTTGGTTTGGGTTGAGTTGGGTTGGTTTGGGTTGGGTTGGGTTGGTTTGGTTTTGGTTGAGTTGGTTTGGTTTAGTTTTGGTTGAGTTGGGTTGGTTTGGTTTTGGTTGAGTTGGATTGGGTTGGTTTGGGTCGGTTGGGTTGCATTGATTTGGTTTTGGTTGAGTTGGTTTGGTTTGGTTTTGGTTGAGTTGGGTTGCATTGATTTGGTTTGGTTTGGGTTGGTTTGGTTTGGTTTGGTTTGGTTTGGTTTGGGTTGGGGTGGTTTTGGTTTGGTTTGGTTTGGTTTGGTTTGGGTTGGTTTGGGTTGGGTTGGGTTGGTTTGGTTTGGTTTGCTTTGATTTGGTTTGGATTGGTTTGGGTTGGTTTGATTTGGTTTGGTTTGGTTTGGTTTGGTTTGGGTTGGGGTGGTTTTGGTTTGGTTTGGTTTGGGTTGGTTTGGGTTGGGTTGGGTTGGTTTGGTTTGGTTTGGTTTGATTTGGTTTGGATTGGTTTGGGTTGGTTTGGTTTGGTTTGGGTTGATTTGGTTTGGTTTGGTTTGGGTTGATTTGATTTGGTTTGGTTTGGTTTGGGTTGGTTTGGGATGAGTTGGGTTGGTTTGGTTTGGTTTGGGTTGAGTTGGGTTGGTTTGGTTTGGGTTGGGTTGAGTTGCGTTGGTTTGGGTTGGGTTGGGTTGGGTTGATTTGGTTTGGTTTGGTTTGGGTTGGTTTGGGATGAGTTGGGTTGGTTTGGTTTGGGTTGGGTTGGTTTGGTTTGGTTTGGTTTGGTTTGATTTGGTTTGGTTTGGTTTGGGTTGGTTTGGGATGAGTTGGGTTGGTTTGGTTTGGTTTGGGTTGAGTTGGGTTGGTTTGGTTTGGGTTGGGTTGGGTTGAGTTGCGTTGGTTTGGGTTGGGTTGGGTTGGGTTGATTTGGTTTGGTTTGGTTTGGGTTGGTTTGGGATGAGTTGGGTTGGTTTGGTTTGGGTTGGGTTGGGTTGGGTTGATTTGGTTTGAGTTGAGTTGGATTGGGTTGGTTTGGGTTAGGTTGGTTTGGTTTGGTTTGGTTTGGTTAGATTTGATTTGGTTGTGGTTGAGTTGGTTTGGTTTGGGTTGTGTTGGGTTTGTTTGGTTTGGGTTGGTTTGGTTTGGGTTTGTTTGGTTTGGTTTGGTTTGGGTTGAGTTGTGTTGGTTTGGTCTGGTTTAGTTTTGGTTGGTTTGGTTTAGGTTGGGTTAGGTTGGTTTGGGTTGGTTTGGGATGAGTTGGGTTGGTTTGGTTTGGTTTGGTTTGGGTTGAGTTGGGTTGGGTTGGTTTGGTTTGGTTTGGGTTGGGTTGGTTTGCGTTGGTTTGGGTTGGTTTTGGATGAGTTGGGTTGGTTTGGTTTGGGTTGGTTTGGGATGAGTTGGGTTGGTTTGGTTTGGGTTGGTTTGCGTTGGTTTGGGTTGGTTTGGGTTGAGTTGGGTTGGTTTTGGTTGGTTTGCGTTGGTTTGGGATGAGTTGGGTTGGTTTGGTTTGGGTTGAGTTGGGTTGGTTTGGGTTGGGTTGGGTTGGTTTGGTTTTGGTTGAGTTGGTTTGGTTTAGTTTTGGTTGAGTTGGATTGGGTTGGTTTGGGTCGGTTGGGTTGCATTGATTTGGTTTTGGTTGAGTTGGTTTGGTTTGGTTTTGGTTGAGTTGGGTTGCATTGATTTGGTTTGGTTTGGGTTGGTTTGGTTTGGTTTGGTTTGGTTTGGTTTGGGTTGGGTTGGTTTGGTTTGGGTTGTGTTGATTTGGTTTGGTTTGGGTTGGGTTGGTTTGGTTTGGTTTGGTTTGGTTTGGTTTGGGTTGGTTTGGGATGAGTTGGGTTGGTTTGGTTTGGTTTGGGTTGAGTTGGGTTGGTTTGGTTTGGGTTGGTTTGATTTGGTTTGGTTTGGTTTGGTTTGGTTTGGGTTGGGGTGGTTTTGGTTTGGTTTGGTTTGGGTTGGTTTGGGTTGGGTTGGGTTGGTTTGGTTTGGTTTGGTTTGGTTTGGTTTGATTTGGTTTGGATTGGTTTGGGTTGGTTTGGTTTGGTTTGGGTTGATTTGGTTTAGTTTGGTTTGGGTTGATTTGATTTGGTTTGGTTTGGTTTGGGTTGGTTTGGGATGAGTTGGGTTGGTTTGGTTTGGTTTGGGTTGAGTTGGGTTGGTTTGGTTTGGGTTGGGTTGAGTTGCGTTGGTTTGGGTTGGGTTGGGTTGGGTTGATTTGGTTTGGTTTGGTTTGGGTTGGTTTGGGATGAGTTGGGTTGGTTTGGTTTGGGTTGGGTTGGTTTGGTTTGGTTTGGTTTGGTTTGATTTGGTTTGGTTTGGTTTGGGTTGGTTTGGGATGAGTTGGGTTGGTTTGGTTTGGTTTGGGTTGAGTTGGGTTGGTTTGGTTTGGGTTGGGTTGGGTTGAGTTGCGTTGGTTTGGGTTGGGTTGGGTTGGGTTGATTTGGTTTGGTTTGGTTTGGGTTGGTTTGGGATGAGTTGGGTTGGTTTGGTTTGGGTTGGGTTGGGTTGGGTTGATTTGGTTTGAGTTGAGTTGGATTGGGTTGGTTTGGGTTAGGTTGGTTTGGTTTGGTTTGGTTTGGTTCGATTTGATTTGGTTTTGGTTGAGTTGGTTTGGTTTGGGTTGTGTTGGGTTTGTTTGGTTTGGGTTGGTTTGGTTTGGGTTTGTTTGGTTTGGTTTGGTTTGGGTTGAGTTGGGTTGGTTTGGTCTGGTTTAGTTTTGGTTGGTTTGGTTTAGGTTGGGTTAGGTTGGTTTGGGTTGGTTTGGGATGAGTTGGGTTGGTTTGGTTTGGTTTGGTTTGGGTTGAGTTGGGTTGGGTTGGTTTGGTTTGGTTTGGGTTGGGTTGGTTTGCGTTGGTTTGGGTTGGTTTGGGATGAGTTGGGTTGGTTTGGTTTGGGTTGGTTTGGGATGAGTTGGGTTGGTTTGGTTTGGGTTGGTTTGCGTTGGTTTGGGTTGGTTTGGGTTGAGTTGGGTTGGTTTTGGTTGGTTTGCGTTGGTTTGGGATGAGTTGGGTTGGTTTGGTTTGGGTTGAGTTGGGTTGGTTTGGGTTGGGTTGGGTTGGTTTGGTTTTGGTTGAGTTGGTTTGGTTTAGTTTTGGTTGAGTTGGATTGGGTTGGTTTGGGTCGGTTGGGTTGCATTGATTTGGTTTTGGTTGAGTTGGTTTGGTTTGGTTTTGGTTGAGTTGGGTTGCATTGATTTGGTTTGGTTTGGGTTGGTTTGGTTTGGTTTGGTTTGGTTTGGTTTGGGTTGGGTTGGTTTGGTTTGGGTTGTGTTGATTTGGTTTGGTTTGGGTTGGGTTGGTTTGGTTTGGTTTGGTTTGGTTTGGTTTGGTTTGGTTTGGGTTGGTTTGGGTTGGTTTGGGTTGGGTTGGGTTGGGTTGGTTTTCATGGGGAGCAGATCTGGTGACAGATTGACTGGGCCAGCTGCCTCCGCTCTTCACCACTTCACTTTTTAAGCCTTCTGCAGACAAGGTGGATTCTTTACAGGCTTATGGGATCATTTCATTTCACACTGTACGATTTAGATCTACTTAATCTGGCGGCAGATTGCATGACAGGGCTCCCTTGTGTCGTAGGCTATGACCCGACGTGGAAGCATGCAGGTTGGATCATCAGTGTACGGAGCCGTAAATAAATAAAGCGAACATGAACCACTCTGTAGTAACTTTTACATCCGCCGAAAATACTTAAAAACAAATCCCAGGTAAAGCAGAATGTTTCTAGCCATGATTCGGGGGAAATGATGTCAGTTGTGGAAAAAGCGCTGGTGTACGGTGACGTTAGCCAGGTTGCAGACACAAACACTGGGTTTCCTTCTGCTACGACAGCTGCACTGGTCCTGATTCCTCCTCAGAGTCTCATTGAGCTCCTTTTGTGTTCTGCTTCTTCTGGAGAAACTGAGAAAAGACAACAGGCTTCAGAACCGGTCTTCAGAAACCAGCGGGTCACTTGACCCATTGTTATTTACAGTCTGTGCGTGAACCAGACGCACAGTTGTGCATCACTTTCCTCCTCTTGGTACGACCACGCCCCCTTTTTAAAACATACTTTTTTTACTACTACTACTACTACTACTACTACTACTACTACTAATAATAATAATAATAATAATAATAATAATAATAATAATAATAATAAAATAATATAATAATGATGGTGATAATAATAATAATAATGATGATGATGATGATGATGATGATTATGTTGATGATGATGATGATGATGATGTTGATGATAATAATAATAATAATAATAATAATAATAATAATAATAATAATAATAATAATAATAATGACAATAATGATGATGATGATGATGTTAATAATAATAATATTAATAATAATAATAATAATAAAATAATATAATAATGATGGTAATAATAATAATAATAATAATAATAATAATAATGATGATGTTGATGATAATTTGTATTATTATTATAATTATGGTAATAATAATAATAATAATAATAATAATAATAATAATAATAATAATAATAATAATAATAATAATTACAATAATGATGATGATGATAATTATGGTAGTAATAATAATAATAATAATAATAATAATAATAATAATAATAATAATAATGACAATAATGATGATGGTGATGATGATGGTGACGATGATAATAATAATAATAATAATAATAATAATAATAATAATAATAATGATAATAATACTAATAATAATAATAATAATGATTATGATAATAATAACATTAAAACAATAATTCCTATAATTCCCAGTGAAAAGGACAGAAATACCCGACACAAACAAGGGCTGCAAAAAGCAGCCAGTGAGATTCGGTGCAGCTGAGTCCTGGTTCCAGTCATGCAGACAGAAGGACCCCAGAGGTGCCGTTGTCATCTCCGTATTATCTGTTATTACTTCATCCAACTATTTTTACCAACATCCTCCATGTTGCTCCGGTGCAATCCAAGCATGAAACAGGAAGAAGGAGCAGCGCACATATGGTGAGGGGGGGGAGGAGGGAGCGGGAGGTGGGGGGGGGGCATTAAACCTCACAACACTGCCATCTGGTTACCAAAGTGTGCAGCATCACAGCACTTTTCATTTAAATGACTGAAATGCATCACACGTTTAACAATATACTTAGCAAACATGACATTTATCACGAACAAGAGGACTAGAGGAGGAACCAGACCCTCATTTTCTAGGCATTTTCTAGGCTCGGTCCCCGTTTCCACCTCACCAAATCTCAAGACTGTATCTGTGTGACTCTCAAAAAATAACCAAAATAACAGTTACTTTCTCTCCGTTTCTCTGCAGGACACAAAGAGACCACAGCATCCCGTCAATCGGTTCACTATGAGTTCGTGGATGTGGTGGTTGCCTAGCAACAGGCATCATTCCCGAGTCTGAGTGTCACAGAGAAGGAACTCGAGGCAGGGCCGAGTGGTTTTTGATTAAAATCGAATAGATCTGTTTTTCTGAAGGTGCTGAAGGAGCCAAAGCCGAGCTGGCGCAGAACATCACTTCTAATTCCCTCTCAAACACTTTATCCCAGAATATTTCCAGCTGCGCGGTGGATCTGTGTGATTCTCACCCCAATATCAGCACACAAGAGGATGGAGGATTGTTTGACTTTGGGTTTTTACCCTTTAAGTTTCTCCCTCTGATCCGTTTCCAGCATCCAACCATCTAACTTTCCCCAACTTCTCTCTTCTTCTCTTTCCTCGTATCCTGGGGTTTGTGTTCCATCAAGTTTCAGCCAGGGGCGAAAATCCCGGGGGGGACAGGGGGGACAAGTCCCCCCCATTAGTAAAGCTGTACCCCCCTAGAATAATTTGAGACAGAATTAATAATTTTGGAACAATGCAGTAGTATTTAGTAGTGATGCACCAAAATGAAAATTTGTGACCGAAACCGAAATCGAAAATAATAATAAACAGTAAAATCTCATTACACTTAAAACAAGACTCATCACCAGAAAAATAACTTGTTATTTGACAATTTTCACCCGTTTCAAGTAAATTTTCACTTGAAATAAGTAGAAAAATCTGCCAGTGGGACAAGATTTATCTTATAAGCAAAACAATCTTGTTCCACTGGCAGATTTTTCTACTTATTTTAAGTGAAAATCGACTTGAAACAGGTGGAAATTGTTGTTTTTTTCCAGGGATGAGTCTTGTTTTAAGTGTAATGAGATTTTTTTTAACTAAAAATGAGACATTTTAACTAGAAATAAGACAAATATTCTTGTTAAGATTGTGGGTTTTTGCAGTGTATTATGTCAGATGTGCTGTATTATTGCCACCTTCCACCTAATACCATTGTTTTGTATTGCTCTAAGAAAGGTCTTCTGCCTATTTGCGAGATAGAGATGGAAATGTCAAAATGCTGTATTAAAGGAAGGCTAAAACTTTTATTCCTTGTCCCCCACTGGATTTATTCTCTAAAATTTTACTGTTTATTGTCCCCCCCAACTATGAAACGGGATTTTCACCCCTGGTTTCAGCGTATTCTCTTTTCTTCTTCTTCTTTTTATATCTTCAGCTACTGGAGTGCGACTCTCCACGAGGATCAATAAGTTAATCTTATTGCACCTCGTCGTGTGTGGTATCGGCCGCTCTGTTGTGTATCACACAGGAGTGGATCGATGTGGAGTTAAGTGCAGTTTAATTTGTGCTGTAAAGTCCGATATCTCGGGCTCGTGAAACAAACGAGGCCCCGTTTCCCCCGATGTTTGACTCTCAGGAGGTGGAAAGTCTCTTGTCAGTGAATAAAAGCAGTACAAAGAGATTTCTGCTTCTGTCTCCTGTCTTAGTTTGCTCTTAGTAATAACTGAACTTAAAACTTCCACAAGGCAACATTTCCGTTTACGTGAAAAACACAGGGGACCTTTATATCTTTATAACTACATTTCACATCCATGACAACTGTACCAGGGGTGAATTTCTGTGAGGTAAGAGGTTTCTATTATATCAGATTACGTAAAGGCACAGTTATGCATAATTAGGCCAGTTCCTCTCTCTCTTTCCTTGTACTGTGTGATAGAGAGACGGCAGCAAAGCCTCTTCATGCCCTCCCTTTGTTCCCATCGATCCTGTGTGTGCCGGCTGCCATGGCAACCACGTGAGTCAGGGAGCGCAGCGAGAACACACAGATCAGAGCTTATCAGCTAAAACAAATACGGTCGGACAGGAGGATCAAATCTGGTCTGGTCGAGAACGGTGATCCCAACTCGTTACTGCCGTCCTGCCTTCATCTCTCACCGTGCCCTTTGACCTTTGACACCTGTGTCCAGTTTGTGCTACCTGCTCCTCGTCGACCCCGCCGTGAACACGTAGATGTCAGTCTGCTCCTCACATCCCTGCTTCCAGTCCTTGTTGAGAACCGGTTCCCAGTGTTTCAATTCCTTGGAATCGTTTACCTTTTTTGCAAATGATTTCCTTATCGATTCCAGTGGGCGCGAATGACGTCACCAAGCACGCTGCGTAATGACGTCCAGCAGGAAAACATGGGGACAAATTAGCATAAACGCTCGAAAGTTTGGTTACATTTTGCCAAAAAGGATGACAACAGGGCGACTTGCAATACTTGCAATGTGGACATTTCAACAAAGGGAGGAAACTGTTAGGGATCGGCCGGCTGGTGCTTTCCTCCGCAACCCGGTCGTGCTGGGAGCGCCGAGTCGGCCGGCGTGTGGCCAGAAGAGCCACGTACTCGGCCACGAGGACGGCGGACTACTAGTCTACCGCTAGCTTCTCTTTTCATCAAGGCAGGGAAGAGACCCAGGCCAGAATAGATGAATGTCACAGAGCAGTGACTAAGTTTGTGGTGTTGAACATGTTACTGGACATTCTTGTTGTATTTAGTTAATTTCTACACTAGAATATTTATTTTCTTATTATGATTTTATATTTATTTTCAAAACAAATAATGTTGTGGGGACCCCCTGGCACCATGGAGGAGCCCAAGGCTGGGGGCGTCTTAAGACCTCACTTGTATTTTTTTGTTCAAAGATATAAAACAAAGTTGATGCTAATCGACCTGTTTGTTCTCTTTTTTTTCCAAATGAGAATCAATAAGAGAATCGATAAAGAATTGAACCGTTAAACAGAATCGAAAATGGAATCAGAATTGGAAAAATCTTATCAATTCCCATCCCTACTCCTCAGCTGGTACAAACTCAGTTGGCATCCTAGCATTAAGCAATCTAACAGTTGGACCTCCACACTCGTTCTCTCTTCTCTGAAGCTTCAGCCCCCATCAGGCAGTTCTGAGGCTTCTGCTGACCAGCGTTGGTACTAACGTGTTATTTAGTAACGCGTTACAGTAACGCCGTTAGTTTTGCGGTAACTAATACTCTAACGCATTACTTTTTAAATTCAGTAATGCAATTACCGTTACCAAAGGTGCGTTACTCCGGTATTTCTGGCTACAGTGAAGTTTTTTTTCCCACACGAGACCGGAGGAAACGTAGTGGCGTGTGTGTGTGCATTCAAAAACATGACGAGCCAAGAGAAAGCGAGTTTCGCAACGTGGAGATATTGTCATTACAGTAATCCCTGGTTTTTCTCAGCGGTTACGTTCCAAAAAGAACCCGTGATAAGTGAAATTCTTTTTACAATTATTATAGAAGGCTTAAAATTGTGAAGATCAGCACCTCCTCGTATGTATTTCACTGCTCTTCTGATGCTGCATCCCGACTCTGTAGCGTCTTTTTCTCCTAAAGCCGCGGTGCAGGGGTGTTTTTACCAGAGAAGAAAATAGTTATGGGTCGTTGTTGTCGCTCTTTTTTCTTCTGGGCAAAAATATTCTTATAAACCGACATGTCACCATGGATTATATCTGAGACTGTAATGAACGATTCATCAAAGGTTCCTGAGCTGCTGCTGAAGCTCATTGGCCGTTCTCAGCTTGTTGCTAAGCAACCAACGTTATTGACACAGGAAGTGAAGAATTGGGGAGACTGTTTAGATGCAGAACACGATGCACAATGCAAATCCATACAGTACCTGCTGAAATGAAGGCTAGAGGGGCATTAATGGGAGCATTTAAAATAATGTTTTTATTTAAAGTAACTAAAAAGTTACTTTTCATAGTAACGCATTACTTTTTGGTCTAAGTAACTGAGTTACTTTTTAATGAAGTAACTAGTAACTGTAACTAGTTACTATTTTTCAGAGTTATTCCCGTCTACATCAAAACGTCCTCATTCCACTGAATTATAGAGAGTTAAGTTGACTCCTGCAGATCGTCTGCGTCAGTCAGCCAGAACGCCGTCAACCGTCCTAGATTCACAGAACTCAGAATAAAACCCAGTGATGTTACGACTGTTGTCACAAAAGCTTAAGCAGAAGTTATTTTTGGTACAAAATTAACGAGGCGGCTGTGTCGTTTTTGTCTGCCAGTGACGTGAGGAAGGACACGGAGAAACCTCTTACTGTAAAAACTTCAAATGCTTCAAACGCAAAGATGCAAAGGCTAAAACAGATCCCCTGGTTGCATCTGAAAGCATCTGACGGGTAGAAATACTGCGGAGAGTTATGTGAGGATGAAGATGGAAGTATTACGACCAGTACTGGAGTTGAGGGGGGATGAGGGGGGATGGCATCCCCCCCTGAAATAAAAACGGTCCAAATCATCCCCCCTGTAAAACTGCCATCCCCCCTTTCCATCCCTTATGTCATTTCATCAATGAATGTGGTTTTACTATTTCAACATTTAGAGTCATCACCAGAAAAATAACTTATTTCACAATTTTCACCTGTTTCAAGTAAATTTTCACTTGAAATAAGTAGAAAAATCTGCCAGTGGGACAAGATTTATCTTCTTATTACAAGCAAAAAAATCTTGTTCCACTGGCAGATTTTTCTACATATTTCAAGTGAAAATCTACTTGAAACAGGTGAAAATTGTAGTTTTTTCCAGTGATGAGTCTTGTTTTAAGTGTAATAAGATTTTTTTACTAAAATGAGACATTTTAACTAGAAATACGACAGATATTCTTATTCTGAGTTTTTGCAATGATCCATGTTACTTATCCTGTGAAGGACAGAGTCATATTGATAAGTTCAGAAAACTGTTTTTTATTGTTGTGTTTTGATGTATTTGATGTAAGCCCAGTGGATATTTAAAGCTTACAGAAGGCTGCATTTAACTGCTGCTATGTCATTCCTGCAGTATTTCTGCAGGTGTTTTGGTCACTGCTATTATTTGTAATATTATATTTTTTGTAATCAGCACAAATTATCTGTCCCCATATGATAAAATCCACCATCCCCCCTGATTTTTTTTACAACTCGAGTACTGATTACAACCTGAAGGGAGCAAAAGTAAAGACCACCACCAAAAGCACCTCCCTCCAGTGAAAACTGTTAATAATCTGCAGTGTTGATGTGAGAGCAGCAGGAACAGATCCGGTCAGTGAGGCAGCCGCATGGCTCTTCCTGACGATCGCTTCCCGAGACGCCGTTTGTTGGCGCAGATGTTTCTAAGGTACTAAATCCTGACTGAGCGGCTGCGCACGGAGCGCTAATCGTTAAATGTGGAATCAGAGAGATTTATGAGCGAGCTGTGAATAATTCAGAGCTTGTGTTTCATTTCAGGAGTTAAAGGAATCGCTTCAAACACCACTGGTGAGCTGAATCTCAGGAATGGATCCCAACTCCACTTCCCAGAATGCACCAGTAGCAGCAAGCAGGCTGCTGGTCACCTGATCAGTCATTAGGATTCTGAGCCCCTGAGAAAGACTGAGGGAAGCTCAGTTAGTCCAACAAACAAACTTCAGAGGAAAGAAGCTTAAAGTCCACTCATGGATTCAGTCCAATGGTCGCTGAAATGTTTTATTTGCTTTTATAGTTTGTGAAATGCTGCTTAATATGGTCAAGTTTATGTTTAACTGCTGTGTAGATTAATGGTTAATGAAAGCATTGCAGCATCGACTTCATTGGTTTTGTGTTGAATGAGTTTGCACTAAGATAATATTTCATTTTTCAGTAAGAAAATATTTCATTTTTAGTTTGAAACATTAAAAGTATAGAAAACAGAAGGATAATACAAAAGTTCATGAAATAAGTTTTTTCTTTATTCCATTTAAAAGGTTTAAAATGTGGGAAATTCATGAAATTAGATTTTCTTTATTCAATTTAAAAGGCTTAAAATATTTATTTAATTTAATAATGTTTGAATGAATTTGCATTAAGATATTTCATTTTTCAGTAAGAAAATATTTCATTTTGAGTTTGAAACATTAAAAGTATAGAAAACAGAAGGATAATAAAAAGTTCATGAAATAAGATTTTTCTTTATTCCATTTAAAAGGCTTAAAATATTTATTTAATTTAATAATGTTTAAAATGTTTAAGATGTTAACTTTTTTTTTTGTCTTTAAAGGTTTACAACCTATTGTGATGAAGTGACCAACCAACATAAAGAGAAATAAAAGTTTGAGTTGGAAATTGGAACTGAGTTGTCCTTGCGTCCTTTGGAGGGAAAAAGAGGTGGACTTGACAACCACAAAGGAAGGGTTTTCATTCAACATGATTGGTTCGGTTTGGGGGAATATTTGGGTATTTTTAGGACCAGCCGTCCAGCACTAGTGGTCCTTTTCTCCTGGTATCGACCAAATTCACCCGCTGGACGCCTGTCCTGGGTGTCCGTGCTGCCTGAGCATCGTTAGCGGGCAGAGCTAGGTCTAACACAGGGGTCGGCAACCCGCGGCTCCAGAGCCGCATGCGGCTCTTTAGCGCCGCCCTGGTGGCTCCTGGAGCTTTTAAAAAAATGTTTGAGCTTTTTTTTCCTTTTTTTCTTCATTTTATTTTTTTCTTTTTTTCTCTTTTTTTTCTTTTTATCTCTTTACTTTGTACTTATTTTTCCTTTTCTCGAGATTTCGACTTTTTTCTCGAAATTTTGACTTTTTTCTCGACATTTGACTTTTTTCTCGACATTTGACTAGTTCCTCGACAGTTCGACTTTTTTCTCAACATTTCGACTTTTTTCTCGAAATTTTGACTTTTTTCTCGACATTTTGACTTTTTTCTCGACATTTGACTTTTTTCTCGACATTTGACTAGTTCCTCGACAGTTCGACTTTTTTCTCAACATTTCGACTTTTTTCTCGAAATTTTGACTTTTTTCTCGACATTTTGACTTTTTTCTCGACATTTTGACTTTTCTCTCGAATTGCATAATGAAAACAAAATCTTCCCCCAGTTCTAACTAATATAGATACATGCAGCATGTGTTGCCTTCATTCTAAGGCTTATACAAGATTTTTCATTTTTTGCGGCTCCAGACATATTTGTTTTTTGTGTTTTTGGTTCAATATGGCTCTTTCAACATTTTGGGTTGCCGACCCCTGGTCTAACACCACTTCTTCAGATGGGTGGTGTGGTTGCTGAGTTCACACTGACCCAGGTGAACCACACTCAGACCCAGAGTTCCTTTTAGACCGGACATGGCGAGTTCAACGCCGTAGCCTTTTGAGCCTGTGACTTGTCACCATGGTAACGTAAAGTAAAGGATGAGAGTCTTTGCCTGTGGAAGATGGAGGCTTTTTTAACATGAAGTTGGTATTAAAGAGGTATTTTAAGCCAAGTGATTACGTTTCTGATCGTTGAACTTCTGTTTCAGGTGTCAGGTGTTCAGGTGTCCTGGTGGTGGAACCCTGGACCATTTCTGAGCCATCAATCCTACTGAGGGTTGATGGGAGTTTTCGCTGATTGTGGTGCGGGAGGTTCTTTGGGAGTCTGGGGTATTAGGCTCTTTACTAGACTTGTAGTCAAGACCAACTAAACCGAGACCAGGACACTACCAAGACCAGAGAGTATCAAAACCAAGACTAGTTCAGCTCCAGACCGAGACCAAAAACACAAACCCAGTAATGTCCTGATCCTGCGTGATTGTAGAACATCATCCTGGTTCAGCTAGTTTCCATATGAGCTTGTTTTCAACTGCAGCTCAATAACACAGAGAAGTGGATGATGATGTTGAACTCTATAAATGTTTCCATCCATCAGCTGAGATCAGATCTGTGTGGCGACTGCACTACCGCTATTTCTACACTATTGGAGGATTGACTCCAGTGCTTTTAAGGATTGACACGACTACTAACTAGTCCCAAAGTCCTCTAGCAGAATAACCAGCTCCAACACCCCCCTCCACCTCAGAAAAGAATGAATAGTAAATGTTACTGATTTAAATTAGACTGAATTTGGAGATGAAACCTGAATTTAAAATATTAAAGATTGAAATTACATTATTTAGCATTATAGTAATCAGATTACACCGTAATTCAGCATCACTGAAATGGACCTGATACTTAATCAATCACAACGATATGCAAATATTATTCATATATTTATTCAAGCAAGGCCGTTATAAACACAAAACTGTAATTAAATGCAGACACATGCAGATGCACCAAAACATTAAATCAGATGCAAAATACAAATTGTTTACAAAACTGAACATTAACAAGAGGAAGAACTGCTGATACAAGATTCTGTCACCTTGGTGAGTCAGAGACCTGGAAAGACCGAGAGACCGAGACCGAGACGAGACCAGGACCACAAAAAAGTGGGTTATTTGGTTGCAATGATCAGTACTGATAGCCTTCTTGACAGAATTTCAAGGGACGCCCAGTTTGGCTAGCGTATGACTGGATCTCTGTTTTGCAAATGATGTGGCCATCTGTAGTCGAGTGTGAAGCACAGCTCCAACTCTGAGCCCACGGTTCTGGCCCAGGCTGGAGTGGACAAGAAGCATTGACTACGTTTACATGCAGTCAAAATTTGGGTTATTGATAATATTCCGGTTACTGAAACATTCGGAATATTCCGTTTACATGCGTGAGCAAACAGGGTTATCCCTGTTTACATGGTAATTAATCATTTGGGATATCTGGATCAAACCAGTGACGCACGGAGAACGTGATGACGCAATTCCCGTCATTTCAGCTTCTTCTTCCTGTATCCAAATTCAAAACAAATGCTGCTTCGCACAACTTTTCGCTAACCTTCTTTTAAATCTTTCTACCGTCTACAAATGCAGAAATGTTCATATCCTTCATTACATTTATGAAGTGATTAGTCTCCTCCTCACTCCAAAGGTGTGGCGTGGTCTTGCGTTTCGCCGTGTTTATAAGAACTTCCTGGACTCAAAAGACCAGGATTCCTTGCAAAAAGAGCTTGTGCAGAAAACAAATTCCTGTTCCGTTTGATCGGGATATTCCGTTTGGCGTTTATATGACCGAATATTCAGGTTTTAAAAGGAGTAGCCTAACCCAAATTTGCTCATATTCGGGTTTTTAAAAACCGGAATATGAGCAAATTTGGGTTATTCAAAGGGGTTATTGGTGTTTACATGGCCGTGCAAATTGGGGTTATTGCCAATATTCGGGTTTTAAAAGGGTTATTGATGCATGGAAACGCAGTCAATGGTGGTATCGCTACATACAGTCGCTTTAAATCCATTTATTCACAGCAAAGATCCTCCTGCTGACACATCATAGCTCATCATGAATGAAAAATAACAAGAAAAACGTTCAGATTCCACCAACTCGGAGACTGAAAAGCAGCGTCATTTTCCTGCCTGTTTCCCCCTTTTCCTGCTGATACCGTCTCCTCATATTTCTTAACTATGAATCATTTGTAAAATGCACACGTCTGTCTCACGCAGTGCAGCAGGAAGGAGTCTCAGACGTGTTGAAATGAGCAGCGAGGAGTAAATAAAGCTCATTTCTGGGCGTGAGTGTTGAGTCCTGATCCTTTACCGCATTAGACGCCAGATTTGCTGTTTAGCGGCTTATATGTTGAGAGGAGTCGACTCAGAGGCTCAGACTAAATATTAATGTGACCTCCGGATGCTCCCGCGCCGCCAGTCAAGAGGAGAAGGGCGACGTTGCCTACAGGTGTCGTCCACAGGTCAGGTGTCGTCCACAGGTCATCTTCAGGTTGTAAATATTATAGTTCGTGTTTCGTCTCCAAGGTTTGAAGTCACAGATCCATTATTAGGCAAGACAAGTTTATTTGTGTAGCAAATTCAACACAAGGTAATTCAAAGTGCTTTACATCAACATGAAACGCGGCAAGACACAATTAAACAGTAAATAACACATTAATAACATATTTGGAGTCAAAATTCCTTACCGGTTTCATACTATATATGGGTGACATCAGTAAAAATCAGGGGGGATGGTGGATTTTATCATATGGGGACAGATAATTTGTGCTGATTACAAATAATATAATATATTACAAATAATAGCAGTGACCAAAACACCTGCAGAAATACTGCAGGAATGACATAGCAGCAGTTAAATGCAGCATTCTGTAAGCTTTAAATATCCACTGGGCTTACATCAAATACATCAAAACACAACAATAAAAAACACTTTTCTGAACTTATCAATATGACTCTGTCCTTCACAGGATAAGTAACATGGATCACTGCAAAAACTCAAAATCTTAACAAGAATATTTGTCTTATTTCTAGTTAAAATGTCTCATTTTAGTAAAAAAAAATCTCATTACACTTAAAACAAGACTCATCACTGGAAAAAACAACAATTTTCACCTGATTCAAGTAGATTTTCACTTGAAATAAGTAGAAAAATCTGCCAGTGGAAGATTTTTTTTGCTTGTAATAAGAAGATACATCTTGTCCCACTGGCAGATTTTCCTACTTAATTCAAGTGAAAATTTACTTGAAACAGGTGAAAATTGTTGAATAAGTTATTTTTCTGGTGTTATTTTTCTGGTGATGACTCTAAATGTTGAAATAGCAGTAAAACCACATTCATTGATGAAATGACATAAGGGATGGAAAGGAGGGATGGCAGTTTTACAGGGGGGATGATTTTGACCGTTTTTATTTCAGGGGGGATGCCGTCCCCCCTCATCCCCCACATCCCCCCTCAACTCCAGTACTGGGTGACATCCAATTTGAGGGGTGGAATAACAAAAACAAGAAACTGCTACAGATACTCCTTGCAGCGAGCAAAAAAGCTGTTACAAGGAGATGGTTCAAACCTGAATCCCCCACTATAGATGAATGGATAGGAATAATATATGAAATATATGTAATGGAAAAGTTGTCATTCTCTCTAAAAACGGAGAAGGATAAATTTGACCAGATGTGTCTAAGTGGACTGAGATAAAACCTATTAGGTCTGACTTTTGCCGACTTGACAGAAATAAGGAGTGGGAACAAAACGTGAAACATATTGATATAATCTACAGAACTATCTTTACTCATTCTGCTTTGTGTGTAATTTTCTGTATGTAATATTTAAGATGAGAAGCTTTCCATGTTCAATTTAAATAAAAAAAAATAACAACTAAAATTAAATAAAATGAAAAGAAAAGAGGTAAAATAATAAAAAGCTAAAGTTGTTAAAAAGTAAGGGCAGTAGAGTACAGCAGGTACACCTCATTCTTACGTTTCTATACAGTCAAAACCTACAAAGACCGGGTCAAATACAGTATTACAAAAGTAATCTGTAACAATTCGTACGGTGAATTAAACCAATTTGACAATTCTATGCCACAGTGCCTGTTTCCAGGTCTTATTTCACACATTTTCACACATATTCCCACATTTTTAGCTGAACGTGTTCTGTTGGTCAAGTCTTAAAGGAGCTTGAGGCTCCTTTTAAGAAATGAGACTCTCTAGCGCCACCCTCCACCACGACGGCCGTTGGGGGTACTGCAGCCAACAGTGAAGCCGGCACGGGAGAACGGGGAGAACGCGCATGCAGCGTCATGTGACGTCACATCCGCAGCCCAGCGCGGGAAATTCGGGACCGAATTGCAGCACATTTTGCAGCACACAGCCTGTTCAAGGCAACGGAGAGATACACTAGAGGAAACATTCTTTTGGGTTTGGAACGCTTCATCTGACATTATTACTAGAAAACTTAAAATGTATACGGATTTTTTTCATAAATCTTGCCTCAATCCTGCCTCAAGCTCCTTTAACCTACAAAGATGTCATGAGATCTGAAAGTGGCCGGCTACTTTCTCTCGGAGGATCCTCTTTTTTTTTTATTCATTCTTTATTTCATTCATTAAAAGAAACAGTTCAATATAATTACAACAAATACCTTTCCGTGAATGAAAGGGAACAGAAAGAAAATTAAGCTTATTTTATCTGTCCCTTTTTCCTAAGAAATCAAATTTCAATTACCGTAATGTAATAATAAAAAACAAAAACAAATGACAAATTACGCAATTTAAAAAAAACACTTTCCAATAAATGTAATTTTAAAAAAAACAACAATCAAAAAAACAAAACAAAAACTACAACAAAGTTATAAAATAACACAAAATAGCTGTCGTCAAACATAGATAGTCGTATTATTTGTTGATTCAAAGAAAAAATATGACAATGGTGCTAAAAAGAGAGAGAGAAAAAAAAGAAAACCCACCTAACTTAACAATTATCATGATATTTCTTCATAAAACTGGCTTTTATTATTCTTTTAAATGTAATGTTTGATTTGCATTCTTTGGCTTCTGTATCCAGATTGTTCCATAAACTGATACTGACACCAGTTCACCGTTTTCAGGCCTCTCAGTCCCACCGACCACTTTAAACTTCCTGCTGAGAGCAGTTCTCCTCCGTCGCACGTTTCATGTTTTTCATTCAAACCTCCCTCTCTCTCTCTTGCTTTCTTTCTTCTTTTCCCCCCCTTACAAACGCCGAGTTCGTCTCCTTCCCTTTTGTCCTCGCTGACCCATTTGAGCACTTTCAGGTACAGCCGCGGCCCGGCGAGGCCCGGTGATGGGGCTCGGGGGCCTGTTGCCTAGCAACAGGCAGCAAGCCGGCTTGTGTGGCAGCGGTGGTTTTATGTAACAGTGGGTTTGATGGTTGAATGTAGGGCGCTGAGTCTCCGGGGGGATGTGTGTGTTTGTGTCAGCAAACCCTCACACACACACACACACACACACACACACACACACACACACACACACACACACACACACACACACACACACACACACACACAGAAAGGGCACCCAGCATAAATAACAGACAGACCACGTCTCTGGGTGGGAGTCTGTCTCCTGCAGTCGCTCGTCTCTCACTGATGAACTTATGAGCTCATGAGGTTTTCCTTCCGTCACATTTCCTTTGGTTATTATTTAAAAAATAAAAGATTTAATACCGAGTTGAATTAGCATTTTACACTGATGTGTAAAGGAGTTACAGGTGTTGTTTTTATGTAACTCATGAGAAAATGAATCATCCATCCATCCATCCATCCATCAATCCATCCATCCATCCATCCATCCATCCATCCATCATCCATCCATCCATCCATCCATCCATCCATCCATCCATCCATCCATCCATCCATCCATCCATCATCCATCCATCCATCCATCCATCCATCCATCCATCCATCCATCCATCCATCCATCATCTATCAATCCATCCATCCATCCATCCATCCATCCATCCATCCATCCATCCATCCATCCATCCATCATCTATCAATCCATCCATCCATCCATCCATCCATCCATCCATCCATCCATCCATCCCTCCATCCGTCCATCCGTCCGTCCGTCCGTCCGTCCGTCCGTCCGTCCATCCATCCATCCATTATCCATCCATTATCCATCCATCCATCCATCCATCCATCCATCCATCCATCCATCATCTATCAATCCATCCATCCATCCATTATCCATCCATTATCCATCCATCCATCCATCCATCCATGCATCCATCCATCCTGGACTGGTCACCTGTCTGAGATAAATTATTACTGAACTAATATTCGTGTTCTGAAATTAAAACACCTTTTGTGGTAGAATCTATAAAATAAACCGAACTGAGCTGAACACAAGAGAAAAAGCTTTGTATCTGGATCTGTTTTGTGTGTTTTTAAGAAGAACGTCTGGACTCTCTGAGGAGAGAGTGTCATGGACGCCAGGACGCCTTAGAAGTGTCAGGAGAAGGAACTGCAGCCGGACCAGGTGGTGAAAGCTTCGTTGTTGATGGTAGTGTGTTTCACACCTTTAAATCCCAAAATGGATGAGTGTCAAATGATATTGACGAGACAAACAAAAACCCAACAATCAATCTCCTTGATTACCCTCTCAGCCTCAGACAGCTTTGATTGTTGGCAGCGATGGAGACGAGTTTAATGTTGTGAATCTGACTGTTGGTCAAACCCGTGTGAAATAACTGAAGAGCATGTGTGTGTGCACGTCCGTGAGACATTGGCGAACCTTCAGGAGTCAGAAAATGCTCCAGCTTCAGGAAGAGCCTCGTCTCGGGACTCTGTCATTCAGACATGATTAATCTGAGTGCAGCGCTGCAGAGGTACCAGAGACCAGAAGTACCAGAGATCAGAGGTACCAGAAACCAGAGGTACCAGAGACCAGAGGTACCAGAGACCAGATGTACCAGAGACCAGAGGTACCAGAGACCAGAGGTACCACAGACCAGAGGTACCAGAGACCAGATGTACCAGAGACCAGAGGTACCAGAGACCAGAGGTACCAGAGACCAGAGGTACCGGAGACCAGAGGTACCAGAGACCAGAGGTACCAGAGACCAGAGGTACCAGAGACCAGAGGTACCAGAGACCAGATGTACCAGAAACCAGAGGTACCAGAGACCAGAGGTACCAGAGACCAGAGGTACCAGAGACCAGATGTACCAGAGACCAGAGGTACCAGAGACCAAAGGTACCAGAGCTGCAGAGGTACCAGAGACCAGATGTACCAGAGACCAGAGGTACCAGAGACCAGAGGTACCAGAGACCAGAGGTACCAGAGACCAGATGTACCAGAGACCAGAGGTACCAGAGACCAGAGGTACCAGAGACCAGAGGTACCGGAGACCAGAGGTACCAGAGACCAGAGGTACCAGAGACCAGAGGTACCGGAGACCAGAGGTACCAGAGACCAGAGGTACCAGAGACCAGAGGTACCAGAGACCAGAGGTACCAGAGACCAGATGTACCAGAGACCAGAGGTACCAGAGACCAGAGGTACCAGAGACCAGAGGTACCAGAGATCAGAGGTACCAGAGACTAGAGGTACCAGAGACCAGAGGTACCAGAGACCAGAGGTACCAGAGATCAGAGGTACCAGAGACCAGAGGTACCAGAGACCAGAGATACCAGAGACCAGAGGTACCAGAGACCAGAAGTACCAGAGACCAGAGGTACCAGAGACCAGAGGTACCAGAGACTAGAGGTACCAGAGACTAGAGGTACCAGAGACTAAAGGTACCAGAGACTAGAGGTACCAGAGACCAGAGGTACCAGAGACCAGAGGTACCAGAGACCAGAGGTACCAGATATTAGAGGTACCAGAGAGCAGAGGTAGCAGAGATCAGAGGTACCAGAAACCAGAGGTAGCAGAAACCAGAGGTACCAGAGATCAGAGGTACCAGAAACCAGAGGTACCAGATATTAGAGGTACCAGAGAGCAGAGGTAGCAGAGATCAGAGGTACCAGAAACCAGAGGTACCAGAGATCAGAGGTACCAGAGACCAGAGGTACCAGAGACCAGAGGTACCAGAAACCAGAGGTACCAGAAACCAGAGGTACCAGAGATCAGAGGTACCAGAAACCAGAGGTACCAGAGATCAGAGGTACCAGAGGTACCAGAGACCAGAGGTACCAGAAACCAGAGGTACCAGAAACCAGAGGTACCAGAAACCAGAGGTACCAGAGATCAGAGGTACCAGAAACCAGAGGTACCAGAGATCAGAGGTACCAGAGGTACCAGAGACCAGAGGTACCAGAGACCAGAGATACCAGAGACCAGAGGTACCAGAGACCAGAGATACCAGAGACCAGAGGTACCAGAGACCAGAGGTACCAGAAACCAGAGGTACCAGAGACCAGAGGTACCAGAGATTGGAGGTACCAGAAGTACCAGAAACCAAAGGTACCAGAGACCAGAGGTACCAGAGACCAGAGGTACCAGAGGCAAGAGGTACCGGAAACCAGAGGTACCAGAGATCAGAGGTACCAGAGACCAGAGGTACCAGAAACCAGAGGTACCAGAGACCAGAAGTACCAGATGCCAGACGTACCAGAGACCAGAGGTACCAGAGACCAGAGGTACCAGAGACCAGAGGTACCAGAGATCTGAGGTACCAGAGACCAGAGGTACCAGAGATCAGAGGTACCAGAGACCAGAGGTACCAGAGATCAGAGGTACCAGAAACCAGAGGTACTAGAAACCAAATGTACCAGAGATCAGAGGTACCAGAGACCAGAGATACCAGAGACCAGAGGTACCAGAGACCAGAGGTACCAGAGACCAGAGGTACCAGAGACCAGAGGTACCAGAAACCAGAGGTACCAGAGACCAGAGGTACCAGAGACCAGAGGTACCAGAAACCAGAGGTACCAGAGACCAGAGGTACCAGAGACCAGAGGTACCAGAGGCAAGAGGTACCGGAAACCAGAGGTACCAGAGATCAGAGGTACCAGAGACCAGAGGTACCAGAAACCAGAGGTACCAGAGACCAGAAGTACCAGATGCCAGACGTACCAGAGATCAGAGGTACCAGAGACCAGAGGTACCAGAGATCAGAGGTACCAGAGACCAGAAGTACCAGATGCCAGACGTACCAGAGATCAGAGGTACCAGAGACCAGAGGTACCAGAGATCAGAGGTACCAGAAACCAGAGGTACTAGAAACCAAATGTACCAGAGACCAAAGGTACCAGAGACCAGAGGTACCAGAGATTGGAGGTACCAGAAACCAGAGGTACCAGAGACCAAAGGTACCAGAGACCAGAGGTACCAGAGACCAGAGATACCAGAGACCAGAGGTACCAGAGATCAGAGGTACCAGAAACCAGAGGTACCAGAGACCAGAGGTACCAGAGATCAGAGGTACCAGAAACCAGAGGTACCAGAGACCAGAGGTACCAGAGACCAAAGTGACCAGAGACCAGAGGTACGAGGTACCAGAGGTACGAGGTACCAGAGGTACCAGAAACCAGAGGCAGCAGAGACCAAAGGTACCAGAGATCAGAGGGACCAGAGACCAGAGGTACCAGAGACCAGAGGTACCAGAGACCAGAGGTACCAGAGACCAGAGGTACCAGAAACCAGAGGTACCAGAGAGCAGACATACTGATGTACGACTGCAAATACTGAAGGAGCCTCCGGAAGTTCGCTATGTCCTTTTTCGCACATACAAACCTTAAAGCTCCACTGATACAGCTCTCCTTCTTCACTCTGAGACGATCACATCAACAAACTCGTCTTACAAACATTCATCACTAAAGGACGGCGGATGTGACCCGCAGCCTCAGATTCATTCAACTACGCTTCACAAAACAACTTCTCTCTCTGAGAGCGACTTCACATCATGGCGGTGACTTCAGGCCTCATATTGATCATTTCTTAATCATCTTCAATCCTGCATCTTTCTTCTCCCTCTCTCTCTCCACCTGCCGCCCCAGATGGTGGCCGACTCTTTGTGGTCAACTCAGCAGCATCCCCGGCAGGAAGGAGGAGGCTGGTTGCCATGGTGACCGTGACGTCTAGTTTATATTCAGCTAATCTGACCTGCGTGTTAATGATTATGAGCAGCTGACGAACACAAGCCCATATTGTTTTCTCTGTGTCTATATTTTGTCCTAGCGAGGCGGCGGCGGCGGCGGCGGCGGCGGCGGCGGCGGCGGCGGCGAGGAAATCATCTCCTAATCACAGACACGGCTCCTTGTTCAGATATCGGGGTCGTAGGGGCTGATTAGCTGTTTGAGAAGAAGCCAGAAGTTTGTGAACCCCTTTAAATGTTTTTCTGGTTTCCAAAGTCACAGTAACGGAGAGACGCGACGCGTTCAGACTCAAACATGATTATTTCTAGTGTTTATTGAACACATCCATTAAAAAGTGACATCGCTTCAGGAAAAACCATGAAGCACAAGAACTAATAACGGTAATGAAAGCTAGGAGTTGGTTCTGGTTCACAACTCGTTCAACTTGTGGCCCAGCTGAGAACCGTTATAGAACAGTTCTACTTCACCTACAGTTATACTTCACCTACAGTTGTACTCAATACTCGAGTTGTAAAAAAAAAATCAGGTGGATTTGATCATATGGGGACAGATAATTTGTGCTGATTACAAATAATATAATATATTACAAATAATAGCAGTGACCAAAACACCTGCAGAAATACTGCAGGAATGACATAGCAGTTAAATGCAGCCTTCTGTAAGCTTTAAATATCCACTGGACTTACATCAAATACATCAAAACACAACAATAAAAAACTGTTTTATGAACTTATCAATATGACTCTGTCCTTCACAGGATAAGTAAAATGGATCACTGCAAAAACTCAAAATAAGAATATTTGTCCTATTTCTAGTTAAAATGTCTCATTTTAGTAAAAGAAATCTCATTACACTTAAAACAAGACTCATCAATGGAAAAAACAACAATTTTCACCTGTTTCAAGTAGATTTTCACTTGAAATAAGTAAAAAAATCTGCCAGTGGAACAAGATTTTTTTGCTTGTAATGAGAAGATAAATCTTGTCCCACTGGCAGATTTTTCTACTTATTTCAAGTGAAAATTTACTTGAAACAGATGAAAATTGTCAAATAAGTTATTTTTCTGGTGTTATTTTTCTGGTGATGACTCTAAATGTTGAAATAGCAGTAAAACCACATTCATTGATGAAATAACATAAAGGATGGAAAGGGGGGATGGCAGTTTTACAGGGGGGGATGATTTGGACCGTTTTTATTTCAGGGGGGATGCCGTCCCCCCTCATCCCCCCTCAACTCCAGTACTGGTTGTACTTCACCTATAGTTGTACTTCACTTGCTGTTTTATCTACAATTGTAAACCCCCTACAGTTGTTAGTTGGTATTCTGATCATATGGATCAGGTCTTTGTTGTGTTGGTCGTGAATGAGTCGTTAGAACCGACGACTCTTCAGCGTTCACCGACGGAACTGAGTCCCGTGTTGAAATGATGTGTTCACTTCACCGTTCAACTGAGCTCAGTCATGAACGAGTAAATGATCCCACTTAGTCCCGTAATGATCGGCGCTTCGTTAATGGCGCTTTTACACTAGTACCTACTCGTCTCGCCTCCACTCCCCTTGCCCTCGTTTGTTTTTAGACACCCAGATTAGAAGTAGGAAGTTGGAGAGAAGCTGCTGTGACGAATTTGATTGTGTGATTTAAAGGAAGAAGACAACAACACTAAAGATGTAGAACCTGGAGGAGATGATAGATGTGCTGCTGGGTCTGTGGCTTGTGTTGGATACCAAGTTAAAAAATGAAAGTGAGAGAAGCTTCAAGCGGCAACGCTTTTTTTTTTTTTTTAGTTTGTCTCTGCTGCTGAAAAGTCCGTTGGTAGCTGAGCAGGTATGAAGTGACAGATCTGCTGGTAGATCTGGTTGTTCCTTATCGCCCGTCTACATCCCTTTTTAATTCTCTCCTCAGCACCAGGTTTATGAACATCTGCACCTCAGAGTTGGATCACCAAACAGACTTCTGCTGCCGTTGCTGCTGGAATAAAATGAAGAGGCCGCGAGCCGCTCTTGTGCTGATTCCCCCTTCCCAATTCATCATCATCATTTCATCATCATTTCATTTATTTTAACTCACGACCATGATCACATGGTATGGAGCACAAGTACACAAACATTCGTACATTAGCAAGTGGCGGGCTGTACATGTTCAACTAAAATACTCAATTTGGCAAAATAAAAATCATTTAAACAGAGGAAGGACATTCTTCAAAAAGGTGCCTAATTTATAAATAACATTTAACTTATTAAATTGAAATAACAAAATCAATTTAAACATAGATGGTTGGTTTGTATAATACTTTGTCTGAGATTCATTATATTTACATTTTTACATTCAAACTAAATATGAAACTCATCTCCAATACGGTTGACGTTACAGAGTTACAGAATCTCTGACTTCTATCCAAACCTTTATACCTTCCAGTGACTTTTAGTATTATGCTGTTATTCATCCTAAAATTACAAATGGCCTGTCTATACTTTTGATTTTGACACAATAAGTACTGTTCTAGTTTAAACTCCATCCATGCAGTTCAGACGTCTGACGGCCCACCGACCAATCAGTGGCCTGTATTGTGATGACATCAGATCCAGGGCCGACTCAGACGCTTAGAACCTCGGCAGAGTAGAAACAGAAAAAGTATCAACTCGGCACGCCTCCCCCCGTAGTGTAAAAGCGCAAAACGGGGGCGTGGCGAGTCGAGTCGCGCTGAGTAGGTACTAGTGTAAAAGCGCCAGAAGTGAGCGTCCAGGTCACTGGTGGACAGAGTTGGGTAGTAACGAGTTACTTTTACTCCGTTACATTTACTTGAGGAAGTTTTGAGAAATGTTGTACTTTTAGGAGTAGTTTTGAATCACTATACTTTTTACTTTTACTTGATTAGATTTGTGAAGAAGAAACTGTTCCTCTTACTCCGCTACATTAGGCTACGTTGAGCTGTTACTTTTCTTTTATCCCTTTTATCCGCGTACGCATCAATCTCATGACATCACTGAGTGATTCTTTGGTATAAATGTTAGTTTTTGCATGTTTTGTCACATTTACACAGACTCAAATACACACAGAGTTTCTATGAGTTCATGTTTGTTCTAGTTCTGCCTGGTTAAAAAAGAAAAGTACAAAGGCTTGAAATTCTGTGCTACTTGTGCTTAATTTATTTTTTTATTCTGTTATTTTATTTATTTTATTATTTATTAAAGTACTTGAATTTACTTTAAGCTTATTTTAATTTAAGCTATATTTTATTTCTTATTAATTTTAATTAATTTTATTATTTTATTGATTTAATTTGCCTGAAGATGATTGTTTTGTACTTTTGTCTGTTTGAATGGTTGTGTTAAAAAAATAAATCAGACGTTACTCAACAGTTACTCAGTACTTGAGTAGTTTTTTCACCAAGTACTTTTTTACTTTTACTCAAGTAATTATTTGGATGACTACTTTTTACTTCTACTTGAGTCATATTATTCTGAAGTAACAGTACTTTTACTTGAGTACAGTTTTTGGCTCCTCTACCCAGCTCTGCTGGTGGACCTGCCAGAACCAGCTCCACAAGTCCAGCGGTAATGCAGAACTGTAACACCTCCAACAGAAACGTCTCAAATGTTTAGACCCTTCATGTTTAGAAATCTCAAGAACCGTTGAGTCCAACAAGCGGTCAGCGCCTGGATCTGGTACCAAAACACTCCCTGGGCGACGTGGGCGTGTCTTCTGAACAAATCCTTGAAGTTAAATGATTCAAGTGATCCGGCCGCTGAAAAGAGCTGCCTAAACACAACCAGATAACCGTGTTGTCTCGTGAAAACATCGTCGAGTATTAGGGCCATGCAGGAGAAAAAATATTTGAGAGGGGAAGATTTTTTTTTATTGTGCACTTAGAGAAAAAAGTCGAAATGTCAAGAATAATGTTGAAATACAAGAATAAAGAATAAATAAAGTCGAAATTTTGTGAATAAAGTTGAAATTTTGCCTTTTTTACTCAACATTTCAACTTTATTCATAAAATTTTGACTTTTTTCTCGAAATTGTACTTCAACATTAAACTTGACATTTCAACTTCTTTCTCAACGTTTTGACTTTTTTCTCGAAATTGTACTTAAACATTTATCTTGACATTTTGACTTTTTTCTCGACATTTCGACTTTTTTCTCGACATTTCACCTTTTTCTCGAAGTGCATAATGAAAAAAAAATCTTCCTCCTAGAATATTATTTTTATTTTTCTCCTGCCTGGCCCTAATGCGTCGAGATTAATGTTGAAATACAAGAATAAAGAATAAATAAAGTCGAAATTTTGTGAATAAAGTTGAAATTTTTCCTTTTTTCCTCAACACTTCAACTTTATTCAAGAAATTTTGACTTTTTTCTCGAAATTGTACTTCCACATTATTGTTGACATTTCGACTTTTTTTTTCAAAATTATACTTCAACATTATTCTTGACATTTCGACTTTTTTCTCGACATTTCACCTTTTTCTCGAAGTGCATAATGAAAAAAAAATCTTCCTCCTGTAAAATATTATTTTTATTTTCCTCCTGCCTGGCCCTAATACTCTTCCGTACGTCAGGGAGCAGTCGCGGGATGCTGCTCACGCGTTGCCATTCACTTTCTGGAGGGTTTTTTCCAGCAATATACACACTATTATCACATTAACTCATAAACAACGGCAGCGGCTCCAAACTAAAAATAATACTCTCTTGTGGAACTTCCATTTATATGTTTGCATAAAAACCCCAGCTGGAGGTGAAGATTTGGACCCCCTGCTGCTTCTCATTAACTTCCTCATGACTGCAGCTCTAATTTCAGCTCCCCCCTGGATTCTTCATTCTCGTGAAGTCGGCATTGTTTTGGCTTTTTCATCTTTATTTAAATGGAAATCTCTCAAATGAAAGTTTGCAAGAAATGTTTTTGGATGTCTGTCTGAAAATATATGTGTTTCACTGGATGGATGGATGAATGGATGGATGGATGGATGGATGGATGGATGGATGGATGGATGGATGGATAGATGGCATGCATGTAGAATTGCTTAACCTGCCTTTAAGTAGAGTAACGAGGAACCACTGAAGAGAAACGTCCTGGTACTCACCCACTTACCTGCTAGTAGCTACATCTAATGTTCCAACCGCCCACTGGACAAATACTTGGAGATAAGTGGACTGTCACAGAAGTAATTACCAGAATAAAAAACATTTATTCCTTTTGAAAAATGTGCAACCGAAGCATTAAACCTGCCAAAGCTGTCAGAGCGACCTCCTGGTCAGTAAAAAGTACAAATGATGCAGATCTTCAGAAGAAGCTCCGCTTTCCTTCCAGGCTGTTAGAAAATACGAGTGGTGCTCCTCACAGAAGGAATGACGGTACACCTTCTTTAAAACAAACATATAAGGAAATCATTACAGAGACATAATGAGATTTCACAGAGGGAAGTTTTTTTGGGATTCACAGTTGGTCGGTATAAACTGGTGCAAGACATGGCTATCAATTTTGTATTTCAAATAAAATTAGAGAGGTTCCTTTTAAAATTTTGCAGTGTATTTACCCTTGTAACAAATTAATTTCTAGGTTTGCTGAAGTGGAGGAAAAGTGCACTTTTTGTGGAGATGAGCCAGAGACGATTCTACATTCGTTTTGTGTGTTTGCCTATAGCCAACTGTATTTTGGAGGGACATGGAAAAATGTATCTGTGATAAAACTGGACAGTCCATCACAATCACACCCAAACATATTATCTCGAAATTTCAATGTGATAGTAAAACAATATGCTTTATAACAAATCTTGTGTTTCTGATGGATAATTTTCATATTCATAAGATGAAGTCCCTTCCAAACTTTGATATATTTACAGTGGAATTAAACTTTTATATACACACATTAGAGCTAATGTCAAATGAGAAAAGTGAACGAACACTACTGTACTTTAATAGCTTACTTTCAGTTACTCCAGAATAAGGAGATATGTTGTGCCTTATTTTATCTTGATTTATATGTTTTTATATTTGTATTATCCAGAGTTGTCAAGTAACGAAGTACAAATACTTTGTTACCTTACTTAAGTAGAAATTTTGGTTATCTATACTTCACTGGAGTAATTATTTTTCAGACGACTTTTTACTTTTACTCCTTACATTTTCACACAATTATCTGTACTTTTTACTCCTTACATTTTAAAAACAACCTTGTTACTCTATTTCATTTCGGCCTTTAAAAAAAAACTATCCAGTTAAATTGCTCCATCCGGATAGAGTGAATTTGGTTGTGGTTGTTTCAGATGTTCTTGTCCAGTTTTGTTCTTACATCCGTTCCCTCAGATTCCTGCAACTAAACTTGGATGTACATTCCAATAAAGGTTAGGATAAATGATAACATGCCTCTGAAGTTTGACTTTTTGCACCATTACAATACTAATAGGCAACTAGTCATCATATCTCCTGCTCTCTGAAACACATGTTAATGCTCAATAGTACACATATATGCTTCTTTAATATATTTGCATTATACTAACATGCATTCATTTTCAATGGCTTTTTTCCCCCTTACATTACTTTTACTTTTATACTTTAAGTAGTTTTGAAACCAGTACTTTTATACATTTACTTGAGTAAAAAACTTGAGTTGATACTTCAACTTCTTCAGGAGTATTTTTAAACTCTAGTATCTATACTTCTACCTGAGTAATGAATGTGAATACTTTTGACACCTCTGGTATTATCCAATTGTAAATATCTACACTGAGAAAGATTTTATTTTACATGCAAAATGAATGTTTGTATGTCTGCAGTTTTTCAATAAAGTTTGAAAAAAACGAGAGAAAGAATCTCAGAGAAAACAAGTGAAATATCTTCAGCAGTTTGTCCGGCTCTCCGGTGGGAAGATCAGCCTGGCCCTCTGCCGCCCCCGTGTGGCCGCTCTGGCGCACTGCAGGGGGATCAGACTCAATTAAACAACAGACACGCTTTGTATAAAAAATTAGACCCCTTTTTATTGTGTTCTCATATATAAAAGAAATACAAAAAGAAACATCGACACCGGGCAAGGGTCCGAGGGGGGGCGGGGCTTCACGGATCAGGGCAACATAAAAAGAGGAAACAACGAGAGGAACGTCAGATGGTCCATGGACCTCTGAAGGGATGAGGAGGGATCAGTCCTCCTCCCATCCCTCCATCCATCCTCCCTCACGGTGGAGCTTCAGCTCTACAGACATTCAGAAACGGCCCAAACCCTCCAGGAGACCAGCCCGGCCTCGCTGGTTGAGTTAAACCGTCAGAACCGTCAAACACGTGAAACTGGGAGGAGAACAAAAGTAGCTTCGGTGATTTCATTCATGTTTACACGACATTCATGATGTGAGCAGGACGCTAACCCTGCGAGTGTCGCGGCTGGGGAACCGCCGCGCCCCTGGCGGCAGATTCCCTCGGCACCGCAGAGGCTTCTGGGAGTCGTCTCAAACCTTTCGTCGTTGGTGTTGGTGGAGAGTTGCTAGCGGCCTTCGTCACCTGGGCCAGGTAAAACCTCCGTAGGGTCCTGATAAGCAGAAGCACGGCCCTGCACCACCACACGCTGCTCTCATACCCCTGTTTCCACCAAACCGGTTACAAGACTGGTTCTGGGCCAGTGCTGAGTTTGGTAGCACCAACTCTTTGCTGGGCTAGAGGAAAGAACTGCTTATGTAAGCCGAGGGGGGAGGAGTTATTAAGACCAACGGCAATAGCAAGACTGGGAGACGGAGACATTTTAACAGGAGACGGAGACATATAAGAATGAATCTGGATGCAGCAAAGCATCATGGGAGGAGGAGGAGACAAGCTGTCTTTTATGGAGCTTTTCCACCAGTACCTACTCAGTCCGACTCGGCTCGTCACGGCTCCACCCGTTTTGTCCCCGTTTGTTTTTCCACAGCCAGGGGAGAAGTAGGCAGGTTGGGGTGAAGCTGCTGTGACGTACTCGATTGCACAACACGTTTGTTTGTGTCGGCGCAGATGAGAATTCAGCTGGAGCCGCGAGCGGCTGAGAGTAAAACAGAGCTCCTGGTGGATCTGATCGTTCCTTATCGCCCGTCTACATCCCTTTTTTAATTCTCTCCTCATCACCAGGTTTATGAACATCTGCACCTCAGAGTTGGATCACCAAACAGACGTTTGCGGTTTATAATAAGATCACTGCGAGCTGTGAGTCGCTCTCGCGCTGACTCCCGCTTCCTGATTCAAACGTCTGACGGCCCCGCCCCCCGACCAATCAGTGGAGTGGAGGGTGGTGACGTCAGATATAATGCCGGCTCAGCCCGGTTAGAACCTCGGCAGAAAAGATACAGAAAAAGTATCTGCTTAGCACGGCTCTACCCGCCTCGGCGCGTAGTGGAAAAGCTCAAGACGGAGACGTGGCGGGTAGAAGCGAGCTGAGTAGATACTAGTGGAAAAGCGTCAATTAGAGATGTATCCACGGAGGAGCTACGTGGACCAAGTCCTGTTAGAGCAGAAACCTGGTTGATGTTTCAACTTTCACGCCAACGTAAACGCAGCGACATATTGTAACTGACGTTTGCAGCAACATAATGACGTGGCTCCCCTTAGGTGGAAAAGCAAACCAATTCTCAGCTGGTTCACAAGTTGAACGAGTTGTGAACCAGAACCAGCACTGAAACCAGAACCAGCTCTGGAACCGGTTTGGTGGAAAAGGGGTTATCAGAGAGCAGCGCTGAAGGGACAGCCTCCGTCCTGGGAACGTCCATGCGAGCCGCGGCCACCGCCGTCCTGCCGACCCTCCCTTCAGTCCTGCAGGTTCCAGTGTTGTGCATCTCCGGCCACGAGTCAAGAGTTGTGATGAATGTGGTGGAGGCGTAGAAACGTCCTCTGAGATCCCGTCTCCACCCTCCACATCGTTACTGACACTGGGAAGCTTGTTGCTATGTAGCTAACAAGGCGGCAGCAGCTATTTCTCATTGACGGTAACGGTTTGTTTACGGCGCTGACAGGAAGTCAGCATCCGTCAGACCTTTAAGGGAATCTGTAGAGATAAAGTTTCAGTCGGGGCATCTCTCGCTGAGACCTTGGAGGTAACTGAACCTCTCAACCTTGACCCGCAGAACCCAGACCTTTTATTGTCCCGGGTGGACGACTTGTCCCATCCAGATACACACCCCCCCCCAACTGGTGTCCTGCACCAGAGTTTCCTGGATCCCTCTGGATTTAACCGCCATCGTCTCTTCCTGCACGAATCGACTCCGTTGGACGTTTATGGGAGAGAAAACCGTCCAGGTTCACTTGGTACCATCAAGTCCTGCTTTGCTTTGGGGGATGCAACCCACAACCCCAGGAGCTAAGAACGTCACCAGTTCTCGGTGGCTCCGCCCACAGGATCTCTCCACCCGTATGTTTGCTCGTGGGAGGTGATTATGGGATGTTTCTACTCGTAATGCTTTGGCTTTTTACTCAGGAGGAAGAAACCCGACTTGCCGGTGGGTTTGGTGACGTAAAGCTAAAGTCCCAGCGCCCCCACCCCCCTCCCCGGCGCCGGTCTGCCGTTTCCGAGGATCCCATCGCATCCCGAGGTTTAACTCAACCAGGAGCCTCACTTCTGTCCTGGGAGCGGTTCTGCTCGGCGGGAACCTGAGCGGACCCGGGCGGCTCTTCAGGACAGCTCGGTCTTGTCGGCCGCCTCCGTGTGATGGCCGCCCCCGCCCTCGGAGCCGCCGGGCGCCAGCAACGTCCTGCGGTTGTAGTGGTGGTGGCCCTTCATGATGCCCGAGTTGTTGTTCTCGTTGAGGATCTGCTTCTGCTTCTGGCGGTTGAGCGACTGCACCAGGCCCAGCACCACGGCGGCCAGCGAGTACTGGCCCGTGATCTTGCGCGGCTGCATGATGAGCGGGTTGGGCTGCACGCGGCCCAGCAGGAAGTGCGTCCGGATCTTGCCCTCCTGCTCGCTGATGCCCTTCACGTAGATCTCTCCGCGGTACTCGAAGGCGAAGCCGCGCTCCTTCAGGATCAGGTATGTGTCCTCGGGCACCTGGATCCGGCCGCTCACGCCCGTGCTGTCCATGCGGCTGGACAGGTTCACCGTCTTCCCCCAGATGTCGTACTGCGGCTTCTTGGCGCCGATGACGCCCGCCACCACCGAGCCGTGGGCCATACCTGCCGAGACACAGAGGCAGAGATGTCAGACAGGGCGGCTGATTATTTCCAGTAGGAATTACCGTATTTTCCGCACTAAAAGGTACTTAAATATTATCAAAAATCGTCAGTGCGCCTTAGGTATGAACTTTGTTGTGTTTACTGACCTCGGACCAGTTTTATGTGGTAACTGAACTCAAACATCTCTCAACATGTTTTAGTGACTTTGGTAGGGACGATGCCGCTCCGCTTGGTGCTTAGCAGTAGAGGGCCCTGCGGTTACTGTGAAGGAGCGTCTCAACACCCGGATACTGAACTGATGTGATGTCATCAGCTCAGGCTGCAAGCAGAGCACCCTAAACCCCGCCCCCCTCTACAACATCCCCTCTGCTTATACCGTAATTTCTGCAGTATAAGGCTTAAAATCCTTAAATGTTCTCAGAAATCGTCAGTCTGCCTTATGCATGAATCTAGTTGTGCTTACTTAAAAAAAAAAAAAATATTATTATTTTACCTCTTTTCTTATCATTTTATTTGTTATTTACTGTTTAATTGTGTCTTGCCGCTTTTAATGTTGATGTAAAGCACTTTGAATTACCTTGTGTTGAATTGTGCTATACAAATAAACTTGCCTTGCCTTGCTTTTGCATTGCTGAACTGAATTGTATATATGTTATGTAAATATGTATATACATGAGGTGTTGGTACACAATACATGCAGTAGTTGTGAAAATGTATTAAGACAGGATACTGAAATCAACTGAGGATTGTAATTACTGAGAAGGGAGAAGGGGTAGGATTAAATAAGCACACACTTCTTTCTACTCCTTTTCGGACATGGTAACATTGTTTTATTTTATTTTTTTGTTGTTTTTGACTATTTTGACCTGTGTGTTATTTTTATGTTTTCCCATGTTCGGAATAAAGCTTTCATTCATTCATTCATTCATTCATTCATTCATTCATTCATTCATTCATTCATTCATTCATTCATTCATTCATTCATTCATATTGTGGGTATAATGTGACTCGTGCCTCGTGTTGTGGAGTTAGGACCTTTTTCTAACATCAGCTCTTGTAACGGCCAATCACAGAGCAGTATTGATTAATTCCAGTAGGAATTACTGTATTTTCCGCACTAAAAGGCACTTCAAATCCTTAAATATTCTCAAAAATCGTCAGTGTGCCTTATGTATGAACTTTGTTGTGTTTACTGACCATGGACCAGTTTTATGCACTCAAACATCTGTAAACATGTTTTAGTGACTTTGGCAGCGACAAAGCCACTCCGCTTGGTGCTTAGCGGCAGAAGTCCCGGCGGTTATTGTGAAGGAGCGTCTCGACACCCGGATACTGAACCAATGTGATGTCATCAGCCCAGGCTGCAGGCAGAGCACTTTAAACCTCTGCGCTGCAGAGCCAATGCGCTGCCAGTTCAGCTAATAGGCTACAAAAGTAGCAAACAGGCCACTGTCCTGTATAGACGTGTTTTCATGCTCTGTTGGTTGAGCATGTTGTGTTTAACTGTCATAATGCATTTGTAATGCAGATTACAAAGTAAAATTGACACTGCCTTTGATCTGTCTGTTTGTCATGTTTTTATAAGTCCGCTTTTTCTGGGACAATATGGCCCACCCATTTTTGTCCTGGCCCACCCAAAAACATATTTCTGCCTACGCCACTGCTTCATCCCCCCCGATCTCCATCCCTCCAAACATTTAAAACTCTCGGCCTCACCGATCCTCAGCTCGAAGTTGTTGAAGGAGTGCTTGTTGATCTCCTGGATACTCTCCTTGAGGGCGATGGCGAAGTCCGCCAGGGCGCACAGGTGACCCCACTTGTCTTCACACTGCTGTGGGCGGGAGAGAGCAGAGGGGTCAGCGCCGCCATCAGCTAAACAACACAGCTCCCGTTGCCGTGGAAACGTCCGCTCGTTTCATCAGCTCACAACTAGACAAGTTCAATTTTGGTAGATTTCATGTCTGCTGATTAAAACGTGTCTGAATTTAACAGGTAACTTTAAAGAAGAAGGGAACATCTGGAACAGGAAGAACCATTTAAAATCACGTATCAGTGGCAGCTGTTTCCCAATAAGGGCTTTATGGGGGACGGACATTCAAGTGGCTCAAAACAAGACTGCAAGACAGAAATGCATGAACGTCTCTCCTGGCGGAGGGTTGAGGATAGGATATCTACTAATGGACTTACATATTTCCATAGAATTATTAACACTCAGACTCTACATTTCTCTATAATAATAGAACTTATTGTTCAAATATTCATTGATATAACACTCGAGGGGCGAATAGTGGTGGGATTATGTTCCCCTTAGTACTTTATAGATCAGTTGCATGTTGGAAAACCCTTACAGGTGAGATTTGTGACATCAAAAGAGGCTGATTTGAAACGAAGACTAAGAACGTATTTGTTGTCATGTTTATATATATATATATATATATATATATATATATATATATATATATATATATATATATATATATATATATATAGCAGATGGAGTTAATATACGTACAAATATATAGAAATACTCAACTATGTGTATGGATGTATAGGTAAGTGTGTGAGTATAATATAGTATAGTTAGTTATTATAAATACTTGTTAATAAATTATTAGTGAATGGTAGGATTAAATAAGTTTACACTTCTTCCTACTCCTTTTTACACATGTAAATTAAGTGTTAAAGTATGACATTCTTTGTTTTGTTGTCTTTTTGTGTTTGCTTTGTTTTATTTTCTTATCTTCTCTTTTAATTGTTGTTTTGTACAAAATAAAAATCAAATAATCACCTTAACATCATATAGCGTATCTGATTGAGTGAGATCAATACATCAAATTATATATATATGATTTGTATGATATTTTTCTTTATTTCTTATTTGTAATTTTTATTTTTTTTATGTACTTTATGAATTGAGATTGTATGTTTGATTTTGTATTTTATTGTCTGGACCCCAGGAAGACTACTGTAGCTTTCGTTTTGGCGTCAGCTAATGGGGCTCCATTTAAATAAACAGATATTCAGCGTTCAGGACTCCTGAAAGTCTCACCTGCTTCTCAGGCGACAGGCCGGACACGGCCATGTAGGTGCTGCCGATCGTCTTGATCTTCTCGATGTCCTGGAAACGCTCCTCGCCCAGCAACTGCAGGAGGAGATGCACAGGCAGATGTTTAACAACACTCGAAAACAAGCCCCGCCCCTGCAGGACACGCCCCCTTCACATCGGTCTGATGGCGTCTTCTGAGCTTCATCTACGTCACAAGAACTGAACCAACCAGGGAAACCATGGGCTCAAATTAAAGCCATAAATATTTTGTATTTGTAAATAAACTTTGTACTTGTAGAAATATTTTGTGAATGTGCAAAAAATATTTGTACTTGTAGAAATATTTTGTGCATGTGCAAAAAATATTTGTACTTGTAGAAATATTTTGTGCATGTGCAAAAAAATATTTGTACTTACTACGAGTTATGGCAGTGTTTTGACGTGCCAATAATAAGAGCCAATCAGCGATCTTTGGCACGGGTTTCAAAGCGTTTCTGGAGAGCCAATCAGCACATTGCATCGCCTACTGACGTCGCCGCCATATTGGATGTTCAAGACTGCACTGTAAACTAATACAAGTAAATGGACTTATTTTCATAAAGCGCCTTTTCTACAAAGAAATTTACATTTTACGTCTCATTTATTCATTCACACACGCACTAATATACTTGGGAAACAGTTAGGCACCAAATATAATATATTTAATTTTCTCAGACGTCAAAAATAAGAACTTTATTGATCCTACATAGGAGTAATTCATGTTATATCAGCTATAGAGAACAAGGTAGTGCCGGAAAACAAAATATTTCTACAAGTACAAAGTTTATTTACAGATACAAAATATTTATGGCTTTAATTTGAGCCCATAGGAAATGCTCAGGAGCAGGGAGCTCTGCTGCTCCGACTGAACACCAAACAGCAATTTCCTTCTGATTAAAAATAAATAATATATAAATCTGAATATTCCACTGGATTGTGATGCATCTGCAAACCAAACCATTGCGACCACCTTGCTGCAAATACCCTGAGATCTGCTCACGTAGTCAAGACGGCCTAAACCAGGGGTGTCCAAAGTCGGTCCTCGGGGGCCGGTGTCCTGCATGTTTTAGATGTGTCCCTTTTTTTAATCAAACCGTGATACAAGGAGCTTGGTCATCAACAGAACTATCCAGACTTTGATGACAAGCTGGTGACGACCGTTAATTAGAATCAGGTGTGTTGATGCAGGGAAACAACTAAAACATGCAGGACACCGGCCCTCGAGGACCGACTTTGGACACCCCTGGCCTAAACCGAGACCAAGACCAGAGAGTATCAAGACCAAGACTAGTTCAGCTCCAGACCAAGACCAATAAAAACCCAGTAATGTCCTGATCCTGCGTGATTGTATTCCATCAGCTCCATCCTGGTTCAGCTAGTTTCCATATGAGCTTGTATTCAACTGCAGCTCAATAACACAGAGAAGTGGATGATGATGTTGAACTCACTATAAATGTTTCCATCCATCAGCTGAGATCAGATATGTGTGGCGACTGCACTACCGCTATTTCTACACTATTGGAGGATTGACTCCAGTGCTTTTAAGGATTGACACGACTACTAACTAGTCCCAAAGTCCTCTAGCAGAATAACCAGCTCCAACACCCCCCTCCACCTCAGGAAAGGAAGGAATATGTCAGCGTTTGGTTTAAGTTCCTGTTTTATTTTGAAACCCGTGTCTTTGTGTCTCAGTTCTGTCTTGACTTCCCATCAGCCCTGATTGCCTGCACCTGTGTCTCGTTAACCCTTCTGTGTGTATCTAGTCTGGTCTTCCCCTGCTGGTCCGTACTGTTTCATCCTCCATGTGTTAGGCACTGTTTTGGTTTTTTGGCTTAAGTTTAGGCTCTTGTGTTTTGCAATCCTGCTAAGCAGCGCTTTTCTTTGATTTAAATACAATAAATCACTATTTTTAGAATTCCTGGTCTCCTGCATCTGGGTCCTACTCCAACCCTGACCCAATAGTAAATGTTACTGATTTAAATTGGAGATGAAACCTGAATTTTAAATATTAAAGATACAATTATCAACCTCAAATTACATTATTTACCATTATAGTAATCAGATTACAGCGTATATCAGCATCACTGAAATGGACCTGATGCTTAATCAATCACAACGATATGCAAATATTATTCATATATTTATTCAAACAAGGCTGTTATAAACACAAAACTGTAATTAAATACAGACACATGCAGATGCACCAAAACATTAAAGCAGCACAATGTAACTTTCAGCTTTTGTTGAGTTTGGCGGCTCCTTTGGACAAAAGCGGTAGTGCTTTACCAGAAAGAACACTCCATTTCCCATGAGCACCAGCGCGTACTGCCGGAAATATCCTGTCCCCGTCGCTGCATTTGTTTTGATGAGAGAAGACGGGACAGACTTTCAAAACTACTTTTCTGTTTTCAGCGGTCGTTTGCAGGATGGATAGTGGAGAGGTAATAATGTATCTATTTTTGGCTAAACTATATAATATGATGATGTTGAAAATCACTAAGTTCAACTTGGTTTTATTAGTGAAATGTTTCAGTGAGATAATGCGCTGCAAACTACAAACGTTTTTTAGAGGGACTTCGTCATAAATTAGTAGTCCAACATACTTACTGACAAAATAAAAAAATACTTTATAACTGTGAATAACTGAATGCACATTCCTTATATTTTGCAGATCAGCCCTGCACAATTTTACTTTAATTCTTATTGAACGTAGAACTCTACATTTACATTTGTATCATAACAATTCTGTCTCTCTTGTCGGACATCCCTCCTCGTCTTTCAGCTCACGCCAGCGAGTGAACGCCGGGCCAATGTTTATTCTTGTCCGGGTTTTTAGCTTGTTACTCTCCCGCTTTCTGTTTTTCGCCTTCTCCGTTAAAACTTTTATTTTCTTCGTTTTTTTCGGCGATACAGACCCCTCATACCATGACAGAGGTGTTCTAAGTTGATGTACCATCACAATGACTCTGGAAATATTATATTAAGGTGGAAAAGTTACATAGTGCTGCTTTAAATCAGATGCAAAATATAAATAGTTTACAAAACTGTACATTAACAAGAGGAAGAACTGCTAATACCAGATTCTGTCACCTTGGTGCAACGGACTCTCAGTTATCCGAGTCTGAGACCGAGACAAGACCAGGACCACAAGAAAGTGGTCTGGAACTACAACTCCACACCTAAGGCCGCGTTCAGACTGCAGGCAAATATCCGATTTTTAGCCCATCCAGATTGAAACTGGATGACTCTTTTGAAGTCTGAACAGTCCCAAACCGCATGAGATCCGATTTTTGCAAACCAGATGGAAACCACCTCCAGGAGGTAGTTTCATATCCGATCCATATCTCATTTGGGCAGATGCGTGTCAGTCTGAACATCCAAACACTCATATCGGATATGACTGTCCCAGACGCTCCAAACCACCCGCCCATTTCCAGTTGTGGAGCTACTCATCCTTTCACAGAGAGCATGTACAATCTCTGATGTCACGTCAAAAACTATTATTTGTAGTTTGAGTGTTGCAAATTCACATTACAAATCATGTTTTAATAGCAGAAAAAAGACTGCATTTCCTCGTACGGTGCAGGTCGCCGCGTACCCTACGCCGTAGGTCTGCGTTGGTGTAACGTGGAACCATAAATCAGCCTTCAGTCGCGCTGTGAGCCTGAACCTGCAGCCCGTCAGCTCATCAGGAGGAGAGGTTAAAGAGCGGGGCTGCAAGTTGTTCATTGCTGGTTCGTTTTGTTAACTCGGAGCTTTGTTGGTTGGTTTGTTAGTTTGCTGGTGGTTTTGTTCTGAACACTTTTCTCTGTTTCTCATTTTGCTGGGACGCCGGGTCTCTCCGCCGAGACACAACTTTTGCGGTATGCGTTCATTGTTGTGTCTAAAAATGATGCGCAGTGCCGACCCAATCAGAAACGGTACAGATATATATATATATATATATATATATATATATATATACAGATATATATATACAGATATATATATATATATATATATATATATATATATATATATATATATATATATATATATATATATATATATATATATATATATATATATATATATATATATATATATATAAAAAATAAAATTATAAAAAAATAAAGGATCCCCATAACCTTTGATCGGGTGGGCAGGACGCATGTTTTGCCCCAAAACCAGCCTCGAGTTCGAGGTCCGACGGGAGGATTAGAGTGAGATGGGGCAGTCTCAAACGATTTAAAATATTGTACAGTGTATGCCCAGCTTTACAGGTATGGAACAGCATGTGAGCTGGCTCCATATTGTTATTGTTTTTGATGTCGCAATTATATGACTTCACACAATACACGCCCTGGGTGACGCCTCCGCTCCGACGTCGTTGCTACGGCAACCTGTCAGATCAGTCAACGATGTGGCCCAGTCTGAACAGAGCCAGATCCGATTTGGACACTTGCTAAAAACAGTGTGGACAGTCAGCCCTGAAAATTGGATATGAGAAGGAATCAGATATATATCAGATTTGCCTGCAGTCTGAACGCGGCCCTAGTGTCGCGTGTATGTCATGACTGTCTCACTCTTCTCCACCTGAAATAAATGATAAGAACTGACGGCTGCAGGCGGCGTTTTGAGTGATGAGATACTCTGACAGCGAGGCGGGAGACTCCCCCCCCCCCCGGGACTGAACCTGAGGTGGCAGCGCTTCAAAGGTCTCACCTCGTCGAAGTCGGCGATGATTTCGTTGAGCAGCCGCAGGCACTCCACTCCCTGGTTGTTCATCTCGGTCTGGGAGTAGAAGTCGGCGAAGCCGGGGATGGAGGCGAACATCACGCCCACGGCGTCGTAGGACTGCGAGTACAGCTCCTGGGGGGGCGGGGGGGACACACCACAGCACAGATCAGAACACTCCTAACAGGTTTATTAAACTTTCTCACATACTTTCCAACCCCCCCCAAATAAAAAAAAGTTGGGAAACTAAAGAAAACTGTGATTCTATCTTTAACCTTTACAATACCAAGGTCTGTGTGAATACTCTAGAATACTGTAAGAAAACAAGTTCAGTCAAATTGCCTGATATCTTTAATATCATTGCACTGGATCAACTGCCAGGTGGTAACCATGGCAACGGAGATTCAGAGAAGAAGAGCCGGTGTTCTGCCAATCCTTGCTACCTGCAGAGAAATGTTACTTTGTGTTTCTGCGCATGCGCACAGTCGATTTTCAAAGTTTGATTGGAACGCCAATCATTTCTTGCACGATGTAAAATGGATAATATGGGATGTTGAGTATTTGATCCTTCAAAATACACGACCCATGACATGAATTGCATTACACTTTGTGAACATTATATGATAAAGTGAAAAAAAACCATTAGGTAGCATTTTTTGGCAAAGCAGCAAAAAATGGCAGAACACCGGCTACCGCAGGACAGCGACATGAGTGATTTTGTAATTGAATTTAATTTTAATATTAATGAAACATTTATTTATTGAGAGCCTAATATTTGTAGCTTAATAAAACGATCTAGGAAACTATCTGTGGACTTTGATTCTCTGAAACAAATATATTTCCTGTTTGTTACTGTAGCATAGCCGAGCGGACTAGAATATCTCCCGTTTCTGAGTCGTATCTCAGGTCCGTCCTAGTTACTGGAGAATCAACACTGTGTCCATTAAGGACCTTAAGGGACGGTAGTGATTGTTCCAGGTATTAGTCAGACCCTCAGCTGTTACCAAGGAAACTGAGTTATGGCTTGTTAAAAAACTTTGTAACTTACCAGGTTAGAACGGCTGCAGACGAGAGATTAAACAGTCACTCAGCTGTGGCTTGTTATAATACTAATGATTTCAGCTGAAAACACATTAAAGCATGAATTACTGATTTAATATTTATGTTTTTTGGTAAGTGACTGTTGTATAAGCGGGAATATGCCCTTTGAGGTGAACATTAACATAAATATATGGACTTCGCGGAGGTAAACCGTTTCCGGTTCACGCCCCTGCATCGTCCATATATTTATGTTAATAACAAAACCTTGTTGGGCATTATCCCTTATACTTCTACGACGGATGGTGGAGACGGATGTTCACGGCTGATATTATCACTGTTTTCAACTGTATTTCTGCTTCGGCGCTGTCTGTCGGACTGAAGGTGACACATATGTGAAAACGCACTTTTACCCAAATGTATGTAGAAAAAATGTAAATAAAGTCTTAAAAAAAATGAAACAAGATTAGTTTCTTTCATGTTAAGATATGAGGAGGTTGTTTTTGTCCATCTATTCTGCATCAGCTGCACTGACGGGGTATTTATTCTGCTATAAAGTTTTAAAAAAAGGTCTTTTTACATTTGTGACGACATGATGTTTGTCATTAACATGTTTGAAGGTGACGTCCAACTGAACGTGCTGCAACAACTTTATCTCATTGAGGAACGTTCAGCTTTGGGGGTTTCGGGATGGGTTTGTAAAAAACTTATTTTTATTTTAATAAATAAATATATATTTTATTTATTGAGTGCAATTTTTTTCTTTTAAAGTTTATTTGCGTCCTTGGCGGGAAGCGCTGCTGCCGGCGGTGTGCGTACGGCCGGTGTGTGTACGGGCGGTGTGTACACGGGCGGTGTGTACACGGGCGGTGCGCGTACGGGCGGTGTGTTTACGGGCGGTGCGCGTACGGGCGGTGCGCGTGCGTGCGGTGCGCGTGCGGGCGGTGCGCGTGCGGGCGGTGCGCGTGCGGGCGGTGCGCGTACGGGCGGTGCGCGTACGGGCGGTGTACGGGGAGATGTGTGGCTGTGGTTCAGGCTACGGTGCCACAGGGGACTCATTATCACAGCTGCAGCTAATCAGTAATTAGTTCTCTCCTATTTATGCAGTAGCAAGCTGGAACCCTGGGAGATGTCCTGAAAGAGATACTGTTAAGGCTGACAGGATTAGGAAACTGGGGAGGGGGGTAATGAACAAGTGGGTAAAGTTGGCAAAGGACGTGATGGAGAGAGAAAAATCCATGAAAACCTCTCAAAGTCAGAGCGGAGGGTAAGAAGTCAAAAGGATGATTTGCATAAAATACATTGGAAAAGGCATCACCAGAGGAAACAACGCTCGTTATGAGCAAACTATCGTTAGTAGCCCCCTATTAATGACAGGAAAGCTGATACCTGAGACGACCTAAGTGACTCCTAAACATTTCACTGAGAAAATGTCGCCCTCGCCGGGTATATAGCGAGTGACGGCCCACAAACAATTTAATGAGGTTTAAAATCTCAACTGAAGCTTGCCCAGCCCCTCCGTCTCCACATGCAGCTCTGCCTCCATCAGCTCCTCCCAGCAGGAGAGGCTCATGAAGGCCGGTAACCATGGCGACTGAGGAGGTAGCAGTGATTTATACTAGTTAGAGGTCCATCCTGGCTGCGATTGGTTGTTTTTCTTTTTAACTCAGGAGTGATTATTGAGACTTTTAAGGATGGACCGGGACCTGAAATCCAATCAAAGATGATGCACAACCAGTACTGGAGTTGAGGGGGGATGAGGGGGGACGGCATCCCCCCCTGAAATAAAAACTGCCAACTCCCCTTTCCATCCCTTATGTCATTTCATCAATGAATTTGGTTTTACTGCTATTTCAACATTTAGAGTCATCACCAGAAAAATAACTTATTTGACAATTTTCACCTGTTTCAAGTAAATTTTCACTTGAAATAAGTAGGAAAATCTGCCAGTGGGACAAGATTTATCTTCTTATTACAAGCAAAAAAATCTTGTTCGACTGGCAGATTTTTCTACTTAGTTTAAGTGAAAATCTACTTGAAACAGGTGAAAATTGTGTTTTTTTTTCCAGTGATTAGTCTTGTTTTAAGTGTAATGAGATTTTTTTACTAAAATGAGACATTTTAACTAGAAATAAGACAAATATTCTTGTTAAGATTTTGAGTTTTTGCAGTGATCCATTTTACTTATCCTGTGAAGGACAGAGTCATATTGATAAGTTCAGAAAAGTGTTTTTTATTGTTGTGTTTTGATGTATTTGATGTAAGCCCAGTGGATATTTAAAGCTTACAGAAGGCTGCATTTAACTGCTGCTATGTCATTCCTGCAGTATTTCTGCAGGTGTTTTGGTCACTGCTATTATTTGTAATATATTATATTATTTATAATCAGCACAAATTATCTGTCCCCATATGATAAAATCCACCATCCCCCCTGATTTTTTTTTCCAACTCGAGTACTGTGCACAACTACTTCCAGAAATGTACATGGTTAATTTTTCAAGTTTTGATTAATCTCCCAACTCCCAACAGCCAAGAACCCACGTACAGTGAGGCACAAATCAATGCATAAAATAAAAATAAATTGTTGGATCTGCACCATAAACCAGCGTAAGCTGCACTTCCCCGTCGCCACCACCAGGGGTCAGTGTTGCCACGCGGCCGTTCTGGCCACATCATAACGGGCTGATAAACATTACACCCAGTCAGAGTTCAAAATGTAATAATTCAAGTGCAGATCTGTCTTCCTGGATGCTGCTTGAATTCTTAATGTGATTACATACTAAAAAAAAACAGAATAATCCCCCGACTTTAATGGGGCATCATGTCGGCCTAACGAGCGCAGTCAGCTGTCCAGCCTTCCGAGGGGAACTTGCTTGTAGTCAGACTAATTTGATTTCTCGGTCTATTACCGTGTATCTTGCGGGGCCACGCCGGCGTTTCTGAGGTTCATTCAGGGTGAAAGTGAAAGTGAACCAGCAGCTGAAGGTCGGAGGTAAACGTGGTAAATCATGAGTGAAGAACAAACCGTTTTAAGCTGCTTATAATCACCGCTAACCTCAGGTAACCTCACGAGGACGCCGACTACAGACGCTGTGCAGGGGGACACGTGATCATCTGTTATTGTCAGTCTTTGAAGCTGCGCTGGTGGAACCAGTCACACTAAAATCACCTCCACATTGGTTCCCCTCCCCGTCGTCCCTGCGGTTGCCGTGGTTACACAGCAAGCCACAGCAGGAAGTTGAAGAAGCTCCAACGTTATGAGGGAAAACCTTCCTCAGCCACCAGCGCTGAGGAAGGCAGCGGCTAATGTCCGTCTGCGACCGGCGCTGCTACAGACGATGGCCAGAGGCGACTGCAGACAACGACTGCAGGAAACGACTGCAGGAAGAGACTGCAGGAAGAGACTGCAGGACGCTACTGCAGGGAGCGACTGCAGGAAGCGACTGCAGGAAGAGACTGCAAAAAACGACTGCAAGAAGCGACTGCAGGAAGCGACTGAAGGAAGCGACTGCAGGACACGACTGCAGGAAGCGACTGCAGGAAACGACTGCAAGAAGCGACTGCAGGAAGCGACTGCAGGAAACGACTGCAAGAAGCGACTGCAGGAAGCGACTGCAGGAAGCGACTGCAGGACACGACTGCAGGAAGCGACTGCAGGAAGCGACTGCAGGAAACGACTGCAGGAAGCGACTGCAGGAAGCGACTGCAGGAAGCGACTGCAGGAAGCGACTGCAGGAAGCGACTGCAGGAAGCGACTGCAGGAAGCGACTGCAGGAAGCAACTGTGCGAAGCAACTGCAAGTAACGACTGCAGGAAGCGACTGCAGGATGCGACTGCAAGTAGCGACTGCAAGAAGCGACTGCAGGATGCGACTGCAAGTAGCGACTGCAGGAAGCGACTGCAGGATGCGACTGCAAGTAGCGACTGCAAGTAGCAACTGACGGAAGCGACTGCAGGAAGCGACTGCAGGAAGCGACTGCAGGAAGCGACTGCAGGAAGCAACTGAATGATTTTTGAAAACCGCGCAAAGTTATACTAGTGATGGATAAGCCCTGAATGCAGGCATTGTTACGTAGAATTGTCAAATTGGTTTAATTCACCGCACGAATTGGCACAGATTACTTTTATAATACTGTATTTGACCCGGTCTTTGTACGTTTTGACCGTATAGAAACGTAATTCTCGTCAGTTGTGTGAAATAAGACCTGGAAACAGGCATTGTGGCATAGAATTGTCAAATGGGTTTAATTCACCGTACAAATTGTTACAGATTACTTTAGTAATACTGTATTTGACCCGGTCTTTGTAAGTTTTGACCGTATAGAAACGTAAGAATGAGATGTACCTGCTGTACTCTACTGCCCTTACTTTTTAACAACTTGTCCTCTTTATTATTTTACCTGTTTTCTTATCATTTTATTTCATTTTATTTGTTATTTACTGTTTAATTGTGTCTTGCCGCTTTTAATGTTGATGTAAAGCACTTTGAATTACCTTGTGTTGAATTGTGCTGTACAAATAAACTTGCCTTGCCTTTTGAAGCTCTGAAGGTAAAAGCTCTTCTCGTCTTTTTGCAAGCGATCAAAACGAGCCTGTTGACGTAAACGTCACTAAGTGGAATAGTTCCAGGATTCCCTCAAAACTTCATCCTGCAGATGCGTAGTCAGTCATCTGAGCTGCTGGTAGCTCGTTAAAGACGTTCAAACATTCAAAGTATACCGTATTCTCTGCACTATAAGGCGCACCTAAAAGCCTTTAATTTTCTCAAAAACCAGCAGTGCGCCTTATATATGATCATTTACGGTAATTTCTGTTACTGTAGTCAGGGGGATTGTGGGTACTGTAGTTGGTGTTGCAGAAGTAACGGCGCTAAAACTGGCAGGAATCGTCACAGACGTTCAAGACAACAGCAGCGACGCTGACTCACATAATGGCAACTGTGACGCGCCGGGACCATGGGATGTTGCAGAAGAAGATTTCGAGGGATTCGGGGAATGAACTGGAAAAGTTCCCCTCTGCATTTGTTTTGGGAGTGAACAAAGTTCTCAGAAAGCTGTTTTTTTTATTTTGTTAATAAAGTTTGACATACAGTACTTTTCTTCTTGTTTTTTTTTTGCATTTGCTGCAGCATTTTGTAGCATTTCCTGCAGCGCAGCTCCATCAGGTAGATACTGTACGTAACTCAACCCCAGCCACTATAGTACCGTATCTTACTGTATATTCCACGCCTTATGGTGTGGAAAATACAGTAATTAACCTCCTAAAGTCCTTAAAAACTGTTATTGTGTTCCAGTCCGCCGGGCTCGGCACTCCGACAGAACATCTGGAGGGATTGTTCGGATCTAATGAGTAGTTTTAGGAAACAAATGCTGATTGGTCTAATTCCCCGTAACCATGACGACAGAGATGCTTAAAAGTGTGGGTAAATGCAGCAGGGACGGACCTCGTTGTCCCGGTCCTTCTCCAGGAAGTGGCGGGCCACGTGGCTCGGCAGGATGTTCCTCAGCATGTTCTCGTTGTGTTCCCGCAGCTCCTTCATCTCGTTGATCTCCTCCTTGGCCTGGACGCGCCACAGGAAGTCCAGCCGCGCCGTGTACTCCAGCTGAAAACACACCACAGGTCAGTACAGAGCCGGCGTGAGCCGGCGGAATATTATGATGAAATAATCTGAATAATGGCGTCCAAATGGAGCAACGCCACCGGAAATGGGGGGCAGTATTTAGCATCAGTCGTTACCCAAATATGAGATTTTCTCATATATTTGTGTGTGAGAGAATATAAACCAAAAAATTATAGATAATTAGTGGGTTTTTACGCTAGAATAACATTTAGAATCATATCCTTTACGTTCTATATATTAAGCAATGTCAACATCTTACAACCAAAGATACATATAAACCCAAGAAAATGTGCGTGTGAGAGATTATAAACTAGTACTATTATAATTAGCAGGTTTTACGGCAGATGAACATGCATAATTATATTATTTATGTTCCTTTATATCGATTAATGTTAACATCTTGCAACCAAAGATACTATTTTCATATAAACCCAAGAAAATACTTTAGCTTAATTTAGCAACCGAAGACCCGTCACTGCCCCCTGGTGGCAGAGAAGCCGCAACGGGACAGGCAACCCAGCATCAACGTGCGGCAATAGTGATTCACAATTTGAAAAAATTAAGCAAACATCTCCCTCAGGACACACGAAAAGACAAAAAAAAAGAAGACGATGAAAAGAAAGAAGGTGACGGTGTTAAGAATGTGTAAGTTATGTGTGTTATGTTATAAAAAAGTTGTGCTGCTAGCAGCCTCCACTTTATCCCAAACTCCTGTCATCCATCAAGTTTACTGCACATTAAAGTCGTGCAAAGTGAATTCAGACATTTTCTTCTAAACACATTCACAGCCACATAATAAGTTAGTGGCTATGTACATTTTGGATTAAGATAGTTATGTTATTTATTATTTATTTTATATGTTAATTGCAGAGGTGGGTAGTAACGAGTTACATTTACTCCGTTACATTTACTTGAGTAAGTTTTGGGAAATGTTGTACTTTTAGGAGTATTTTTGAATCACTATACTTTTTACTTTTACTTGAGTAGATTTGTGAAGAAGAAACTGTTCCTCTTACTCCGCTACATTAGGCTACGTTGAGCTGTTACTTTTCTTTTATCCCTTTTATCCACGTACACGTCAATCTCATGACATCACTGAGTGATTCTTTGGGGAAAATGTTTGTTTTTGCATGTTTTTTCACATTTACACAGACTCAAACACACACAGAGTTTCTATGAGTTCATGCTTGTTCTAGTTCTGCCTGGTTAAAAAAGAAAAGTACAAAGGTTTGACATTTTGTGCTACTTGTGCTTAATTTATTTTTTATTCTGTTATTATTTGATTTATTTTATTATTTATTAAAGTACTTGAATTTACTTTAAGATTATTTTAATTTAAGCTATTTTTTATTTTTTATTAATTTTAATTTATTTTATTATTTTATTGATTTAATTTGCCTGAAGATGATTATTTTGTACTTTTGTCTGTTTGAATGGTTGTGTTAAAAAAATAAAATCAGACGTTACTCAACAGTTACTCAGTACTTGAGTAGTTTTTTCACCAAGTACTTTTTTACTTTTACACAAGTAATTATTTGGATGACTACTTTTTACTTCTACTTGAGTCATATTATTCTGAAGTAACAATACTTTTACTTGAGTACAATTTTTGGCTACTCTACCCAGCTCTGGTTAATTGTTTAATAAAAGATTCAGTTACTGGACTTAATTCATCATGATTCTGGGGGGGCCCCATGGTCTCTCCTGCCCAGGGCCCCCAGGGGGTCTAGAAACACCCCTGGTGGATGTGCTGCTAAACCAACGTCCATGATGTGTTGGAGTGTGAGGGATGGGGATGGAAACAACGTTAAGGCCGGTTTTTCTGTAGGGTGAAGTCGTGTTTGCACTAATATTTTGGTCAGCGATCACTTGCAACAGTAGGAGCTTTAATTTACAGTAATTAGATACCAATGGCTCGTATTTGTACTAGAACTAACGTTCCTGTTTGAATCAGAGCAAAAAGAAACTTAAGTTGTTTGTCAAAGTCCAAGAATATCTCCTAGCAGAGGCCTCGGTCTGGACCAACGGGCGGAAACCCTGGGACGAGCGCTAATAAGCAGCGGTGTCAAAGGGGGCGCCACGTTCCCCTCCAGGCGCCGCTGCTGCGTTGGTACATCGGAAACTGCCTGATTCAGAAGTTCAGAACAAAACAAATCTGCATTTTCCATTTAAGAAACGACCGCTTTGGTCCTTCAGCAAGTGCTGATGGTTTGATTATAACAAACACTTTCACATGAGGACATTTAATAACTGCTTTTATCACATCAAGGAGGCTGGACGTGCACAAGCCGTCTCCTACAAAATCCTTTTAAGATATTTACTACTTTTTCTAAGACTGTCAATCAAAAACAGGACGATAACGAACGTTTGCAGCTGATTAGATAAAACCTAAAGTACCTAAAAAAGATTATTTCTGCTACTTTTTTTTTTTTTTTTTTGTTTGTCTGCATAAATATGAATGGTTAATACCATGTTGGTAAAAACCTGAGGCATATATATGTGCATTTTCAATATATAATATATATCATATATATTTTAATATATCATATATATTTATTTTATTAATATATATATATATATATATATATATATATAAAATGTATTTATTTATTCATTTTTTTATGTATTTATGTATTTATTTATTAATGTTTTTAATATTTTTATTTATATATTTATTTATTTATTTTCTGCTACTTCTAAAGCCTCTCAACACCTGACGGTGATATATTAATGGTTAATACTATGTTGGTAAAAACCTGAGGCATATATATATATGTATTTTCAATATATATATATATATATATATATATATATATATATATATATATATATATATATATATATATATATATATATATATATATATATATATATATATATATATATACTGTGTATATCTATATATATATATATATATATGTATATATATATATATATATATATATATATAATTTTTTTTATTTATTTATTAATCTTTTTTAAATATGTTTTATATTTTTATTTATTTATTCATTCATTTTTTATGTATTTATTAATGTTTTTTATGTTTTTAATATTTTTATTTATTTATTTATTTATTTATTTTCTGCTACTTCCAAAGCCTCTCAACACCTGACGTTTTACCTTTACCTTTTTTTTTTTTTTTTTTACCTTTTTCAAGCCTTTGAGGAAGATCTAAGATCTTACTGATTATTTAATTTACTTACTTAAATCTAATAAAAGTCTGCTGTCGATATCATCAGGATGATGGATCTCCCGACTGGAGCTCCGGAACGAGCGGCTAAATTTAGAGATCGTTTCAAGCCCGAGATCAATGATGCAACACGAGAAAGTGCGATCAATCTGGAGCTGAAAAGATTGTAATAAAAAACACAAACGGCTCCTTTGAAAGCACAATTAACACGGCGTCATGTGACCAGGCGAGTCGCTGCTTTGTCTCTGCTCTCAGGGAAAAGACGGGGAACTAATCATCAATGATGGTCAAAATTAATTTCTATGACGGGCTCATAAGCCTGAGAGGATTTAAGTGACGGGCAGTTTTCTGATTAATCGAGGCATCAATTAATCCTTTAATCATTTGAATGGGTCCAAAACTTCAATCTAATTTTGTGTTTTCCTAATCAGTGGAAAGCCTGCAGGGCCGGGTCGGCAGTACTGGAGTTGAGGGGGGATGAGGGGGGGATGAGGGGGGGTGGCACCCCCCTGAAATAAAAACGGTCAAAATCATCCCCCCTTTCCATCCCTTATGTCATTTCAATGAATGTGGTTTTACTGCTATTTCAACATAGAGTCATCACCAGAAAAATAACACCAGAAAAATAACTTATTTGACAATTTTCACCTGTTTCAAGTAAATTTTCACTTGAAAATGAAGTAGAAAAATCTGCCAGTAGATTTTTCTACTTATTTCAAGTGAAAATCTACTTGAAACAGGTGAAAATTGTTGTTTTTTCCAGTGATGAGTCTTGTTTTAAGTGTAATGAGATTTCTTTTACTAAAATGAGACATTTTAACTAGAAAGAAGACAAATATTCTTGTTAAGATTTTGAGATTTGCAGTGATGGTTAATACCTTGTAGGTAAAAACCTGAGGCATATATATATATGCATTTCTTTTTAAATATAATATATATCATATATATTTTAATAATATTTCTTTTTTTTAATCATTTTTGTATTTATTTATCAATGTTTTTTAAATATTCTTTATATTTGTATTTATTTATTTATTTATTCATTTTTTTTATTTATTTATTAATGTTTTTTTTTAATATTTATTTACATTTTTATTCATTTATTTATTTATTTATTTATTTATTTTCTGCTACTTCTAAAGCCTCTCTACTTATCCTGTGAAGGATAGAGTCATATTGATAAGTTCAGAAAAGTGTTTTTTATTGTTGTGTTTTGATGTATTTGATGTAAGCCCAGTGGATATTTAAAGCTTACAGAAGGCTGCATTTAACTGCTGCTATGTCATTCCTGCAGTATTTCTGCAGCTGTTTTGGTCACTGCTATTATTTGTAATATATTATATTATTTGTATTCAGCATAAATTATCTGTCCCAATAAAAATCCACCACCCCCCTGATTTTCTTTTACAACTCGAGTACTGCTGGTCGGAGGCGGGACGATGGGACGTTGGGCGGCGAGGAAGTCGTGCCGCTCGGTTGTTGACCAGTATCACTCAGGCCATGTTTGAACCCCCGGAGGAGGAACACTGCGTTCCCCGGCTCTAATAAACATTAGCGCTGATGGAAGCGCACACGCGGCGCGTTTACTGCAGGAAGCAGCTCCTCTTCTTCACTGATTCAGCTCCGACGTTAACCCCTGCTGGGCAAGAGGCCAGCGAGGGTTCAACTTACACGAGAGCATGTGGAGAAACGAGCTCTTTTAATTCAGAAAGGCCTGCGTATCAAGACATAATAACAACCATCTGGTCTTAATCAGGATTACAAACGAGGGAAATACTAACTCAGAGGAAATATTACACATCACTGCTTACTGAACAGAAACTAAGAGTGTATTTTAACCAGAATTAAAAGGGTTAGCACCGATTCGTCTGTCAATCTCACGCTCCATCGTTCCCTCACTCGTGAACAAGACCCCGAGATACTTGAACTCCTCCACCTGAGGCAGGACTTCTCCACCCACCCGGAGAAGGCACGCCACCCTTTCCCGGTGGAGAACCATGACCTCGGTCTTGGAG